>NC_060162.1:29349416-29351513 GCF_021292245.1 Micropterus dolomieu | reverse complement strand
TGAACCTTCCACCCACCACTACTTCTCGGGGCTCCGAGATTGAGTCTGTGTCTCAATAGAAGTATCTCTGTATCCTAATTGATGATTCTTTCTCTTTTAAACCTAACATTCAGCAGTTGGCGAAAAAACTGAAGCTGGGTTTTTATTTTAGAAATAAGTCGTGTTTTACCTTTGAGGCCAAAAGGAGACTTGTTGCTGCCACTTTCATGTCAGTGATGGACTATGTCGAAGTTTTATACATGCATGCATCCTTTCAAAGCTTGAAACTGTTGGATACTGTTTACCATGGAGCTCTGAGGTTCATCACAAACTTTAGAGCCCTTACTCATCATTGCTCCTTGTATGAGCGGGTTGGTTGGTCTGCATTGTCCACCTGTAGACTTAATCATTGGCACATTCTTATTTACAAGGCTATTCTTGGTCTGCTTCCCCCATACCTACAAACTTATTACTACTGTCTGTCCCTCAAGTCTGAACTGAATTGGGAAAAGGAGCGTTTAAGTATGCACTTGGAATCAGCTGCAAAATGTCCTGAATCTTCAGGAGCCGGTTTCACTGGTTGCTTTCAAAGTTCTTTTAAATGACATGGAGGCTGTACACACTGGCTGTAGATGTTATGAATGATTACTCGGACGATCCTTGTTGTTTATCACTTGTGGTAAATATATCTGAAATTTTGATATTTTATGACCTTGTAACTCACTATTTATTCCCATCATAAATTGTTATATGTTTTACGTTTATGTTATATGTTTTAATGTCTGCAAACTTGTGAAGTGTGCTGCTGCCTGTCTTGGCCAGGACACTCTTGGAAAAAAGATTTTTAATCTCAATTAGTTTTCTTTTTTGGTTAAATAAAGATAAAATAAAAAAATAAAATGAGGATTCAGTCTGTGCAGCGACACTTTGAAACAACTGGCTTATGGTTTGTGACTAATTTGAGCTCAAAGAGGACATTTGTGCATGTGTTTGGATGAACCGAGAGCACTGATATTGGCAACTACTGGTCCGAAGTCTTACCAGACTGAACAAACAAGAGATGAGGAGCATATAACAACACATTCTAAAGGAGACAGAAATCAGTGTTGTAACACTGTGCTCTTGCAACAGAATGTCATGCTTAGTCAGTATATGTATTACACCATCTAGTGTCCATATTTTGCTAGTGCCCTGTGGATTATGAATGAGAGAGTTAATGCAATGAATAATGCTGCTGTGTGGGACTGCACAGTTGTGGCTAAACTGGAATATATTTCTTTCTTATTGTTATTGAGCTCACCATTGTTTATCACAATTGTGCATCCATGGGAATAAGAAACATCACTACACTAAAATAAATTTTTGTTGATAGAAAAATTGCCTTCACATTTAAACTGTTCTTAATCAGTGCATTCATACATGAATGTTTCAGTAATTGATAAAAGTTGCTTCAGATTTATAAGTCCTTACAGAAAAAAGGGTTTTCCGTACCTGACATCAGTGGGCCTTTTTTAAATCAAATTACAAATAAAACTTGGTCTGGAATAATACTAGATCTACAAACCAAACAAAATAATGTATCCATAGAAAGAGATGACAGTTTCAGTTTCATTACACTTACAGGGTTTTTGTGTAGTGAGGATGCCCTTCTGTAGCTGCAGCTGTGGTTAGGAAGCAGAGAGCAACCTGTCATAGGACTGGCCATTTACCCTTCTTTCCTGGGCAAGCACAGTGTGTTTGCAATTTTCCTTAACGCAAGTCTGGTTTTGTTTGTGTTTTTTGTGTTTTTTGCATCTGCACTTGTTTGGTAATCTCCAGACACCAAACAGAAATGTCCATCCCTCTCAAATCACAGAACACCTTTAATGTATGTTGTTTAGCCTCTTTCAGTTTGCTTCACATTTTTTCCTCTTCTACAGATTAATATGTAAATCAAAATATATTTTTTTATATGATTGAATTACATTACCAATAATAATAATAGGGCGACTGTGGCTCAGGAGGTAGAGCTGGTTGCCCCTTCCGCCAGTGTATGAATGTGTGTGAATGTTAGTTTCTGTTTGAGCACTTAGGCTCAGTGTATGAATGTGTGTGAATGGTGAATGCAGATGTAGTGTA
>NC_060162.1:29345215-29349316 GCF_021292245.1 Micropterus dolomieu | reverse complement strand
ATCTACAAACCAAACAAAATAATGTATCCATAGAAAGAGATGACAGTTTCAGTTTCATTACACTTACAGGGTTTTTGTGTAGTGAGGATGCCCTTCTGTAGCTGCAGCTGTGGTTAGGAAGCAGAGAGCAACCTGTCATAGGACTGGCCATTTACCCTTCTTTCCTGGGCAAGCACAGTGTGTTTGCAATTTTCCTTAACGCAAGTCTGGTTTTGTTTGTGTTTTTTGTGTTTTTTGCATCTGCACTTGTTTGGTAATCTCCAGACACCAAACAGAAATGTCCATCCCTCTCAAATCACAGAACACCTTTAATGTATGTTGTTTAGCCTCTTTCAGTTTGCTTCACATTTTTTCCTCTTCTACAGATTAATATGTAAATCAAAATATATTTTTTTATATGATTGAATTACATTACCAATAATAATAATAGGGCGACTGTGGCTCAGGAGGTAGAGCTGGTTGCCCCTTCCGCCAGTGTATGAATGTGTGTGAATGTTAGTTTCTGTTTGAGCACTTAGGCTCAGTGTATGAATGTGTGTGAATGGTGAATGCAGATGTAGTGTAAAAGCGCTTTGAGTGGTCGAAAAGACTAGAAAGGTGCTATACAAATACTCGTAGAATGTCAGAACTTTTCTGTGTAGTCATCAGACAGCAGCATTACATTTATTTAGCTGATACTTTTATCCAAACCATTCAACTATTTGGATACAACCCCCAAACTGCAAGAATCATTCAAGCACATCATGAACAATTCACAGCATGGTAGACAAGGACCAATTTCTTGATTGGGATTCGAGCAACCACCAGTAGCCAGTGCAGGGAGCAGAGGAACGTTGTAGTGTAGGAGTACTTTGTTGGTTGAAACATCAGCCAGGAGTGAGCGGCAACAAGTGCAGGCACGAGATGACAAGAGCCTGGACTTCCCGAGCGAGGAACGGACGGATCAACTCATCAACTAATCGTCTCGGCTCTAATGCAGTCAATGTGTCCGTAGCAGCTGAGCCTAGTGTAATGGCATACACAATTGTGAGCTTGTCAGCAATGATGAATCCCCTGCAATATCTACTGTACATTTTATCACTTTAGTTCTGACCTAAATCCAAAACATTAGACAGTTAAATATTTCATATTAAATCTGATAAATATTAAAGCTGAAATGACACTGATTACACTGACTGTGTTTTCCCCTCAGGAGTTCATGGAAATGACAAGCACCTTCAAGCAGCAGAAGTTCCAGCTGGTGCAGAGCGGCTTCAACCCTTCAACAATTTCTGATCCTCTCTATGTGTTGGACTACGAGCAGAAGAGCTACATTTCTCTAACAGACAGTATCTACCTTAGCATTGTCTCCGGAGAACGCAAGCTATAAATGACAGTGCACAACACAGCGAAAAGAGGGACAGAAATTAGCTCTGCTTATTGCAGCATTTTATATTTAATAGAAACCAGTGAGCTGACAATCATGTAGAATTATTTACCTGGACACGTGAACAGTAATATGCCTTAGATTAGATCAACAATATGAACCGGAGTGTTTCACAGTGAAACAACTCCTTAAATTTTTTAATGCTTAATTTACCCTTCAACACATCAAAAGCTTCCCCTGAAACAAGGTAGTTGTTATGGTAACCAGAAATGCCTTCATTTGTCCATTAATTTGAAAAAATGAAACACCTTATTTAAAAGCCCTTAACAGATGAATTTTAATATGGACAATTTAATGGGGACGTGACTTTCTCCTTAAAGGTTAAGTGTATAATTTCCATTGACATCTAGTGGTGAGGGTTGTGAATTGCAATGAATTGTAAAAATACTCCTCACTCACCGCCCCCCCTCCTCTATCTAAGCACATAAAATAGCTACAGTGGCCGACACAGGACAAAAGAGAGTAGCCAGTCGAGAAATTAGATAGATTTGTTTAGATAGATATATTAAGAAATTATATTTACCTAATTATTCAATAAAACCATATGTTATTGCGAATATTATCATTAATTGTCCGTCAAACAACAGCAACATCAAAAAAATGAAGTGCTATATGATGTTGCATGTTATGTTCCTATAATCTGGTCTAAGTAAATGAAGAACATCTCAAAAACTATTTTATCTAGTATGACCACTGACAAAAAATTTAAACTCACTGTTTCTGCACCATTATAAACCACATTTATGAAAGCATTGTCAAGGCTCCTCTCCACACGGTTATCATAACGCTGTCAGCTGTAAAGTGTTTTCCACTAGAACAGTAAAATGTGAAGTTAAATTGGCTGATCGGAACTTCCATGCTGTACTATTTTATTGCCAATGACAGTGATTCGTGAGCTGATTGTCTCACGAATGTAACCGGTACTTTTCTGTCCACGTAGCGAGGCCAACACAGTGTTGACGAATAATTTTAAAAATTACAATCCAACTAAATGTTTTTTGTAGGGCAGTAAAAGTTAAGCTGTCTCATCTGAGCTTCCATTCTGTAGGCTTTATTGCCTATTAATCAGCTGATTGTCTCACGAACGTAAGTGGCACATTTCTCGTAAGTTGATGTAGCAAAGCCATGACACACAATGGAGAACAGTTAATGAAATTATAATCCAGCTATATATTTCACAACATTGACAGGTGAAACACGTCACTTCTCTCAGTGATTATGCCCAGCTTCTACCTAAAGCTATTAAACAACAGTTTTCATTTGCATCGCTAAAGGTGAACTAACTTAATTACCTGTCCAGCAGAAAACAGGGAACTTCAGCTCCGCTTTGAAAATATTTGTCCAGCATCAGTGCCTTCTATCTGGGAAAATTCACAATGAATATATCCTTTATTTCTGCCGTCATCTGTCTGTATCTGTCCCGACTTCGCCTGGCTTCATCATGTTTTGCACGTGCTAAATAATAGGTGTGCTCCTCCATTTGTCCAAATTGCACTTCTCTTCTTACTTCTAATAAACCAGATGACTACTCAGAGACTGTATATTATTATTACAGGCATCTGCACTGCCGGAATTACATAGTAAACACGCTCTGGAGAGCAGTTTGTCTGTTTTCGGCTACTGTAGAAACATGGCGACCTCCATGTAAGGGGAACCTGCAGTTAAGTAGATATAAATGGCTCATTCTAAGGTAATAACACGGTTCATTATGTAAGGTCTTTATACACCACTGAAAACATAGTTATTATATTGCACTGTCAATAAATCCTCAGAAATATTACACACTGAACCTTTAATCCATTAATAATCAGTTAAAGGTGTTATTCAGGTTGGGGTTTTGGTTTTTGTTAAGGGTCTAAAATATTTTCAGGTACAAATGAATTATATTTTTATAGGTTTTAATAGGTCTATACAATACCCTAATTGGGACTAAAATAATGAATACATTTATAATAATGTAGCAACCTTAAACTGTGCAGATAATCCATTAAAATACCTTTAATATAATATATTTTTCCATTAAATTGTACACTGATAGTTCCCCTAAATTCCCATTAAAGTGCCTTAAATACATCAGTACTCACTGATAAATTGATTTATTGATTGATTAACTTTAAGGGATTCAGTTTAATAGCTTAAGAAATGATTGATCAAATGTGGATTGTAACTTTTGTAACAAACAAAAGAAATGGTTCACAGATGTGTTTTTGCAGCTTTCCTGGCACTTTGTCAAATGTTAATTTGATCAACATTTATCCAGATATTTAGTTTTCACTGATTTTACTGTAGCCAATCAGATTTGAATCCACAATTTCCCACATTATATCTACCAATCACAGCACACACTGTATGTTTGTTCAGTTCATATTTTGTATTTAGGAAATAAAAATAACCATATATTGTCTTGACTGTGAGTGATTTGAAAATAAAGTCCCCATACTGCCAAGATCAAGTATATCAAAAGTTTTTCCCATTTGTTTTTTAGTGCTGTGAAAATTCTGTTTTAGTTATTATTAGAAACTGTAGAACCATTCTATGTTTTTCTGTTTTAGTTCTCTTCACGTTTTTATGTTGTAATGTACTACTCCTAGCAGGAAGTTGTTGTAACTTGACTGTACATGCTCATATCTGTACCAAATGTTAGATGTTTAATAAGAGTCCCGCCCTGAACACAT
>NC_060162.1:29338656-29345115 GCF_021292245.1 Micropterus dolomieu | reverse complement strand
ATTTCACAACATTGACAGGTGAAACACGTCACTTCTCTCAGTGATTATGCCCAGCTTCTACCTAAAGCTATTAAACAACAGTTTTCATTTGCATCGCTAAAGGTGAACTAACTTAATTACCTGTCCAGCAGAAAACAGGGAACTTCAGCTCCGCTTTGAAAATATTTGTCCAGCATCAGTGCCTTCTATCTGGGAAAATTCACAATGAATATATCCTTTATTTCTGCCGTCATCTGTCTGTATCTGTCCCGACTTCGCCTGGCTTCATCATGTTTTGCACGTGCTAAATAATAGGTGTGCTCCTCCATTTGTCCAAATTGCACTTCTCTTCTTACTTCTAATAAACCAGATGACTACTCAGAGACTGTATATTATTATTACAGGCATCTGCACTGCCGGAATTACATAGTAAACACGCTCTGGAGAGCAGTTTGTCTGTTTTCGGCTACTGTAGAAACATGGCGACCTCCATGTAAGGGGAACCTGCAGTTAAGTAGATATAAATGGCTCATTCTAAGGTAATAACACGGTTCATTATGTAAGGTCTTTATACACCACTGAAAACATAGTTATTATATTGCACTGTCAATAAATCCTCAGAAATATTACACACTGAACCTTTAATCCATTAATAATCAGTTAAAGGTGTTATTCAGGTTGGGGTTTTGGTTTTTGTTAAGGGTCTAAAATATTTTCAGGTACAAATGAATTATATTTTTATAGGTTTTAATAGGTCTATACAATACCCTAATTGGGACTAAAATAATGAATACATTTATAATAATGTAGCAACCTTAAACTGTGCAGATAATCCATTAAAATACCTTTAATATAATATATTTTTCCATTAAATTGTACACTGATAGTTCCCCTAAATTCCCATTAAAGTGCCTTAAATACATCAGTACTCACTGATAAATTGATTTATTGATTGATTAACTTTAAGGGATTCAGTTTAATAGCTTAAGAAATGATTGATCAAATGTGGATTGTAACTTTTGTAACAAACAAAAGAAATGGTTCACAGATGTGTTTTTGCAGCTTTCCTGGCACTTTGTCAAATGTTAATTTGATCAACATTTATCCAGATATTTAGTTTTCACTGATTTTACTGTAGCCAATCAGATTTGAATCCACAATTTCCCACATTATATCTACCAATCACAGCACACACTGTATGTTTGTTCAGTTCATATTTTGTATTTAGGAAATAAAAATAACCATATATTGTCTTGACTGTGAGTGATTTGAAAATAAAGTCCCCATACTGCCAAGATCAAGTATATCAAAAGTTTTTCCCATTTGTTTTTTAGTGCTGTGAAAATTCTGTTTTAGTTATTATTAGAAACTGTAGAACCATTCTATGTTTTTCTGTTTTAGTTCTCTTCACGTTTTTATGTTGTAATGTACTACTCCTAGCAGGAAGTTGTTGTAACTTGACTGTACATGCTCATATCTGTACCAAATGTTAGATGTTTAATAAGAGTCCCGCCCTGAACACATGTACATGCCGACATTCTTCACAGTCATAGCGCCACCTGCTGGCAACAGGAAATGACCTTTTAACGAAGCAACGTCCGTGGCACGTTACACCTACATGTATGAAATTTGTCATCTCCAGACGTACTAAAAATTTTTGGATGATTTACACACTCGGCACTTTAACAAACTCCTAGAGAATTAGTCTGACCGACTTCAGATTTTCACTGTTGAGTCTAATCCCACAGATTATTAAAGTTGTACAAATGGGGTTTTTGAGAAATGGCGTGCCCGTGGCGTGGCATCCAAAATAGATGATGCGCCATGAAACAGGAAGTTGTTGTAACTTGCATGCTCACATCCGCACCAAACTACATATTTGATAAGAGTCCCGCCCTGAACATATCTACAACCCAAATTCACCCGTAGTCACAGGGCCACCTGCTGACAACAGGAAGTGACTGTGTTTACGCTGTGATGAACTACTTCTTGCAAGTTGGCTATATGTACTTCAAAACACATTGATGATGTCATGTTGTAAAGCCTGTAAGTTTTCCTTTAACAGCGTATCCTTGGCGTGGTGGCGAAGTTTAGTCGTGAAACAGGAAGTCATCGTAACTTAACTGTACATGCTCAAATCTGTACCAATCTGTGCGTGCTTCATAACTTTTCCGCCCTGAACACATCTACACACCAATAACCACCTGTAGTCGTAGCGGCAGGTGCTCTGCAGCGCCACAAAGAGGACACAGGAAGTGACGTATAACACCTTAATGCAGTGTCCGAAGCGCGTAGCAAATTCACAGCCGCACCGGCAAAGCTTTACAATCTGCAACATGAATGTCTCACACCTCGACACACAGGTGAAAGCATGAAAATGAATGGGCTGAGCTAAGCACTTGATGTTTCAAAAGCCTGAGACGGCCCTGTTGAGCATTATGTAATGTTACGAGTTGTCATCAACTCAAGTAGTTCACCTGTCACCTGGGGCCTGTAACCACAAAGCAAGTTCAACATACCCAGGATATCTTTTCATTATCTGGCTTCACTAACTAACAATCGAGATTGTGATAAGTGGTCACATGAAGCTGGTTATCAGCTAGGTAAGTTAACTCAGGGTTTCCCAATCCAGCCATGAGCGTGTTTACATAAAAGAGGCGGTGTTAGAGGCAGATGACCAATCGCAAACATGGACAAGTCTACTGGAAGCAGAGCGTCATATTTTACAAACAAAGAGCAAACTGTAGTAGTAGTAAATAGACATAGTCAAAGTAGTACAGCTGCAGAAATGCAGAAAATCGCAGACAGTGTGAATGCCTAAATGAACAGGCGTAGTCTATAATTATGCATTTATTTGATGTGTCCTTATGGCGTCTATGAAAATAGTAGCCGTATTCTTTGAGCTGTGTCGGCGTTTCCACTTTAAAAGACTCGGGCACTGAATAAGTGGTCGCTCAGACTCCCTTTTAATAACTTCTAGTCACTTCAAAAATTACATTAATGTAGCCTATTTAACACACTGAAAAATGTTCCAAACATTGTTCTAAATTAACTTCATAAAGCAACGAAACGAAAAATCCATTCATGCCATAAAATGTGCTCAAATATTGGTGAAAGATTTAGGCTACTGAAAACTCTCCCACATTACCTAAAGGCTTGTCCCACTACGCAAAAGTCTTGTATTATAGAGACTTGACCAGTCTCTATAATACCAGATACATACTAACCTAAAATAAATATATAATAAAATAAAATTCATATTAAACTTAATTTCAATAGGCCTAACAAACTATATGCTATGCTCATAATATTCAGCCTCACATAAGAAAAATGAAACCCATTTATTTTAACAGATGCAACAGGCTGTTTGAAACGGACTTGGGAGCAATAAAAAATATAAAATCCATTCAAAGCGGTAGGTAGGCTTAGACTACTGTCACATCTTAAAAACCTACAAGGCCTTGTAGCCTACTTCAATCAGTCTCTGTAGGATGATATTGCTATACAAAATTTTATTTGCATCACCGCAACAAACAGAAAAGCAGCCTTTAAAGTAGTCTGCGGGATCGTCCACAGGTGGTAATTTTCCAAGAGAACTGATTGGTCAGTAGACGGTATTTTTATAGAATTGATCTCTTATCTGGAACATGTCTGGCACCAGAAGTGGTACTTTGAGGACAAACACTCTACCTCTATGCTATTGAATGACCCTCCTCAACAATTTTAAGTATTGTTGATGGTAAAGTGCATTTGCCTTTTCAGCTGTCATTTTGGTATTTTTAGTTAGAGCTTGAGCAGCTGCGCATGACAATATATAGCATGTGTCTACACTTGAGACAGGAAAGAGGATTTTGCGAGTTGGGAGAGAGAAGGAATAGTTTCTGCTGGAGTCAATGGGAGCTTGACTGTAACGATGGATTGGCGACCTGTCCAGGGTGTACCCCACCTTTCGCCCAATGTCAGCTGGGATAGGCTCCAGCCCCCCGCGACCCTGTATGCAGGATAAGCGGTTGACGATGGATGGATGGATGGATCAGTTAAGGGGTAAATCTAAACCACTGGGGGGAAAAATGGAATTTAGAGAGAGAAATGACATGTAGCTACATTGTGGCAACTTTTTTGTGCTTATGGAGGTGAATATATGCAACTGGCAGCAGTTTACAATACTGAGATACAGATACTAAACCTTCCTGTGTCTTGGCGAAGTGTGGAACTTTGCCACCACGGACCGAAAACTCACACAAGCTTCACAACATAGCATCATCACTGTGTTATGGGTTTTCTGGGGCAGTTTTGAAGTTGATATTGCCAACATATCACAGTATGACGCATGGTGGTATGACTTTGAGTGAATGTTGGCTGTTTTCAAGGTAGGACTGTTATCACACGTGTCAAATTTGGTACAGATGTGAGCATTTACACTTAAGTTATAGCAACTTCCTGTTTCGTGACAAATCATTGATATTTGAATACATGCCACGGGCACCTCCGGTCGACCAAAACTCATTTGTACATTGTGTAATCATCAATGAGTAATCACCAAAGTCGATCGGACTAATTCTCTAGGAGGAGTTCATTAAACTCCGGAGTATGTAATTCGCCAAGTATGACTATTAAATCCAAAACGGCCAACTTGCTGTTGGTTGTCGGCCTGCCTGGTGTGCGAGCAAAGTTTAGCAAGTTTTCGAGGAAGTTTAGGCCGTCAAAAATGCATGCATTTTCAGAAATATTTCTTCAGTTCAACATGCCGTGAATGGGATTTGATCCATCGAGCCACCTCAAGAAGATCTCAGGCGACTCCTCCATCGCCGGCTGTTTCAGAGATGACAGCGAGGAGGAGTACAGAGACCTGATTGAGAGCTTCATTGGATGGTGTGACAGCAACCACCTCCAGCTCAACACAGGAAAAACCAAGGAGCTGGTGGACTTCAGACACACCCCCACAACCCTGTTGTAATAAGGGGTGAGGGAGTAGAGATGGTGGACAACTACAAGTTTCTGGGGTGAACTCAACAATAAACTGGACTGGACAGACAACACCGAGCCCTTTTACAGGAAAAGACAGAGGAGACTGTTCTTCTTGAGGAGGATCAGGTCCTTCAATGTGTGCACCAGGCTGCTACGGATATTCTACCAGTCTGTAGTGGCCAGTGTCATCTTCTTCACTGTGGTTTGCTGGGGAGGTGGCATCGGGAATTGTGGCGCCAACGAACTGGGCGAGCTGGTGAGGAAGGCCAGCTCAGTGGTGGAGATGGAACTGGACAGTGTTCAGACAGTGACTGACAGGAAGATGAGAGGGAAGCTGAAAACCATCATGGAGAACTCCTCTCATCCTCTCTATGCTGAGCTGAGGCAGCTCAGGAGCACCTTCAGTCAAAGAGTCATCCAGCCCCAAGCCTCAAAGCTTTTTGGAGGCTCTTTTGTCCCATCAGCCATCAGCACCCAACTGACGGATGTTCCTGATTATATTTCAGACATTTATCTGGTGGTAAATGGTTGTAAATAATTATTATTGATTATATAGTGTAAATAGTGTGTTAATACTTCTTCACTGAATGTTAATTGTATATTGATCGCATATAATGTGCTTTCAGTTTATATTTATGTATACATCTATGCTGAATGTTCTACAATACGGCATCTGTTCTTTTATATTCCTTTGTGCTGCTATGTCAACCGAAATTTCTCATATGGGGGATTAATAATGTTATGTCTTATCTCATCGACCTTTGTATCTGAAGGGCAAGCCCATTACCACTGCGCTCTTGAGATACACTGTAAAAGTAATGCTTTTAACTTCCATGATTTTGAATGGACATGAAATGCCTCTAAAACACCAACAGAGGGTGCTTAATGACCAAAAATTCCTGGCACACCACTGTTTTGCTTGTAAATATACAGGTGCTGGTCATATAATTAGAATATCATCAAAAAGTTGATTTATTTCAGTAATTCCATTCAAAAAGTGAAACTTGTAAAATGTATACATTCATTCCACACAGACTGATATATTTCAAGTGTTCATTCCTTTTAATTTTGATGATTATAACTGACAACTAATGAAAATCCCAAAATGAGTATCTCAGAAAATTAGAATATTGTGAAAAGGTTCAATATTGAAGACACCTGGTGCCACACTCTAATCAGCTAATTAACTCAAAACACCTGCAAAGGCCTTTAAATGGTCTCTCAGTCTAGTTCTGTAGGCTACACAATCATGGGGAAGACTGCTGACTTGACAGCTGTCCAAAAGACGACCATTGACACCTTGCACAAGGAGGGCAAGTCACAAAAGGTCATTGCTAAAGAGGCTGGCTGTTCACAGAGCTCTGTGTCCAAGCACATTAATAGAGAGGCGAAGGGAAGGAAAAGATGTGGTAGAAAAAAGTGGACAAGCAATAGAGATAACCGCACCCTGGAGAGGATTGTGAAACAAAACCCATTCAAAAATGTGGGGGAGATTCACAAAGAGTGGACTGC
>NC_060162.1:29337670-29338556 GCF_021292245.1 Micropterus dolomieu | reverse complement strand
TGGCCTCCTGTCAGGCTATATGCATTTCCCCCTCTTCCTCTTCTGCCGGTTTTCCTCAAGAGGGTGAGGCTGCTATGCGCACAGGTGCTCCTGGCTCCTGGTATCGATGGCGACATGGTGAACTCCTTGCAGGCTTTACGGACCCCGTCCACACAGCTACAGTATAGCGGCACGTGGAGGGTGTTTCAGGAATGGTGTCAAGCTGGGGGGGATAATCCTTTAACTTGTGGCATCCCTGTGACTCTGTCCTTTATCCAGCACCATTTTTCCCTGGGACGAGTCTACCATTAGGGCTACCTGGCAGCAATTTCTACTGTTTATGTGAAGTATGATGGGTTATCCCCGTGAGCACATCCCCTGGTAGCTCAGATTTTAAGGGGGGTGAGACAAAGTCGTCCACCTCGGACACGTCTGCTGCCTTCGTAGGACCTCTAGCTGGTTGTCAGAGCACTCTGTCTGCACCCCCTTCAGCCACTGTACAGGTAGGGGCTGATCCCCCTTCGAGGGTTGTGGCACATTCAACCTTCACCAAGCTTTATAGGTTGAACCTGGCTTCTTCTGCCGTTACCCCCCACTGTACTTGGGGTGGCCGCGACTGCTTAAGTTTCTTATTTATTTGTTCCCTGTTCGGGTCCTCTTTTGTTTGTGGTTGTTGTGATATATGTTCAACCTGGAGGGGCATATTCTGTTCACATGACATTCAGTTATTGACAATGAAAAGCTTGAACTCAATGGCTTGTGTTCTGCTATTTACTGAGCCAAGATGGCGCCGCAGACGGCCGCCTCGGGATTATGCTCCGTAGTGCTGCTTGTGTTTTTGTTAATTAACGCTGTTTTCTGCCGTCCCTCTCTGGTAACTTTTACCATAGAAGAGCTCTTAAACATT
>NC_060162.1:29327302-29337570 GCF_021292245.1 Micropterus dolomieu | reverse complement strand
AAGAGCTCACCAAAATTGGACAGTTGAAGACTGGAAAAATGTTGCCTGGTCTGATGAGTCTCGATTTCTGTTGAGACATTCAGATGGTAGAGTCAGAATTTGGCGTAAACAGAATGAGAACATGGATCCATCATGCCTTGTTACCAATGTGCAGGCTGGTGGTGGTGGTGTAATGGTGTGGGGGATGTTTTCTTGGCACAATTTAGGCCCCTTAGTGCCAATTGGGCATCGTTTAAATGCCACGGCCTACCTGAGCATTGTTTCTGACCATGTCCATCCCTTTATGGCCACCATGTACCCATCCTCTGATGGCTACTTCCAGCAGGATAACGCACCATGTCACAAAGCTCGAATCATTTCAAATTGGTTTCTTGAACATGACAACGAGTTCACTGTACTAAAATGGCCCCCACAGTCACCAGATCTCAACCCAATAGAGCATCTTTGGGATGTGGTGGAACGGGAGCTTCGTGCCCTGGATGTGCATCTCGAAAATCTCCATCAACTGCAAGATGCTATCCTATCCATATGGGCCAACATTTCTAAAGAATGCTTTCAGCACCTTGTTGAATCAATGCCACGTAGAATTAAGGCAGTTCTGAAGGCGAAAGGGGGTCAAACACAGTATTAGTATGGTGTTCCTAATAATCCTTTAGGTGACTGTATGTACATGTATGTGTACCTGTATATCATATCTACCTTCAACATGTAGATAATGAGAATAATAGTTTACTCTTGCATCCTTTGCACTCTGATCACTGCACTATTTGTCAATATGTCTATATTGTTTAGTTCATAGTGTGTATATTAGTGTTGTCTATACTGTAGTTTGTGTCTGATTTTATTTTTATTATTATTTTATTATTGTGTTATGGTATTTTTGTACGAGTAAGCACATCATGAACAATGTACAATCCTGAGTCAAATTCTTCGTATGTGTACACCTGGCAATAAAGCTGATTCTGATTCAGCTACTTTGTACAAAAGCTGTAAAAACACTATAATTCATTTTACCTTTGGCCCACGGCCTTTGCTACAGTGTCAAGTTATTCCATGTGTATCAAGCCACTAAGGTTTCCTTGGCCTAATTTAATTTACCACCAAAACAGCCAAACCTAATTACTGCAATTCAGTTTGTAGGGCAAAAGTGGAGCAATTGTGTCTCACATGGTATTATGAGGTCAGTGTGTTCAATAGGTCAATATATTAACAGCTCAGGGGCCTCTTTAAAGTCACATGTTTGCGTCTGGCTTCCGGTTATTTCTGAAGGCGCTTTGTTCTATTATATTACGGTAAAAAGTTTAGAAATTTAGACTCAGTTTTGAAGAGAAGGTATATTGTACCAAGCTGATGATGGAAATGTAAGTCATACTTTAATACGCTAGCAGTCCCAAAGCATAAACAAATTACACTTCCAATACATGGCAAGAAATTGAGCATAGCATTAGTTCAGGCACGCAACAAAATCAAGCTCAGCTTACATTCCCATCTAAATCAGCTCACCTGATTCCCCTCATAGCATTCATTGGCCAATGTAATGCAAGGCACCTTTTTTAAGCTCCTATGCCTGTCTACCCTTGCTGCTTCCTCTGCAAGCCGCTTTGCAAGCACCCCACATGAGAATGACCAGACTGTCTGTGTACACACTTTTCAACTTGCCTTGCTGCTTGGTATATCAATTCCTGTCCATAATGAGGATCCATGGCATATTAACTGCATCATGATCATCAGCATCAGCGGTCTCAATCAGAGGAAGCCATCTGTGAGGAGAGTGCTTGTGCTAATGTATCCTTCCACCAGACCTCTTGTCTAGCAAGTGAAAATTCTCCCAGCTTTTGTGAATATCAACCCCCCACCTGCTGATTTTTCAAACTCCTCTGTCCCCAGGAAAAAACTCCTCTCACAACTCCGCTGCACTACAAGCTCTGCTGTCTAAAAGGGCTTGAGGCCCAGCGCCAGCAGCCAAGTCCACAGACCTGGGGCCGTATTTCTGAAAGTTCCTATCTTAAGTCTTAAGTTAAGATTTTTTTTTAATTTGGTATTACAGAAGCAAATCATATCTTAGCTTACTTCATCCTTTCTTATCTCAATTTAGGAAATCCTAAATCCAACATCGCTTATCAACTTTAATGTCTGTTACGCCAAGCTAAATACCTTTATAACTGTTGTTTTTTGGTAGTTTTTTTTTATGAAACATACACTGAAAAATGGAGCAGAAACAACAACTAACATTGAACTTCAAGACCTTCAAGAGGTATTGGTAACCTCTGTCAAGAATTCCAAATTCACATAACACTTAACTCGAGAGATTAAAAATAGAGAGTGGGCTAAAATAGCGGACACAGTCACCGCCACATATCCAGCATCCAGCGGAGCGTTGATGCTATGAAAAAGAAAATAAGTCTACTGACAAGTAATACGAAGAGAAAGGCAACTCTTGTGTCCAAAGAGCAGGGGAAACCCGGAGGTGGCTCCTCCTGGGCTCCCTCACTGATAGTGGCAGAAACCCATATTGTGGGTCTTCTCGGGAAAGTTAATTATGAAAGTAATAAAGGCTAACGTCATCATGTTTTTCATGGTTTTTAACATCTTCTATCAAAGACTTGCATTAGCATAATTTTGTCACATCAAGCCTTTCTACTAATGAGTGTTTTCAATTCAAATTTTATTTATATAACACCAAATCACAACAACACTTATCTCAGAGCGCTTTTCATAAAAGAGCAGGTCTAGACCGTACTATGTGATGATATTTACAGAAACCCAACAGTTCCCACCAACAGCAAGCACTAGGCGACAGAGGCAAGGAAAAACTTCCTTTTAAGAGGCAGAAACCTCGAGCAGAACCATGGCTCAGGGTGGGCGGCCATCTGCCTCAACCGGTTGGGGTGAAGGAGAGAGAGGGCGAGAGAGAGAGAGAGAGAGATAAGGAAAGAGAGAGGGGAGGGAGGCAGCCTACACAATATACAAAGAGAGGTACAGACAGTAAAGGTATGTTGCTATGGACTGAATGAAAAATGGTACAGATATTTATAGTAGTGTTAATGATAATAATCGTAATGTTAATGATTATAATAACAATAATAACAAAAGGACTAGTAACAATAGTTGTTGTAGCAGAGGGTGTCGAGCAGGAACACGGGGGAAGCAGGTGACCCGCAGCCACAGATCCAGACTCTACAGCTCCAGAGCCAGAAACACCTGCAGAAAGTGATAGGAGGAGAGAGGAGACGGACGAGAAAGCACAAGACTACCAGAAAGGGGAGAATTTGTGTTAGTAACATGCAATAATGGGATGAGGTTGTGAGGTGGGAAAACTGTGATTAAATAAACAGCATGAAATTCCCATTACAGTTGCATACAGAAGGAGAGAAAGAAGAGGAGAGAGGAGCTCAGTGCATCATGGGAAATCCCCCGGCAGTCTAGGCTTATAGCAGCATAACAAAGGGATGGTCCAGGACTCACCAGACCTAGCCCTAACTATAAGCTTTATCAAAGAGGAAAGTCTTAACCCTACTCTTAAATGTGGAGATGGGGTCTGCCTCCTGAACCCAAACTGGAACCTGGTTCCACAGGAGAGGAGCTTGATAGCTGAACGCTCTGGCTCCTAGTCTACTTTTGGAGACTCTAGGAACCACAAGTAACCCTGCATTCTGGGAGCGCAGTGCTCTGGTGGGGTAGTAAGGTACTATGAGCTCTTTAAGATAAGATGGTGCCTGACCATTAAGAGCTTTGTAGGTGAGAAGAATGATTTTAAATTCTATTCTGGATTTTACAGGAAGCCAATGCAAAGAAGCTAAAACAGGAGAAATATGATGTCTTTTCCTGGTTCCTGTCAGAAAACGTGATGCAGCATTCTGGATCAGCTGAAGAGTCTTAATGGACTTTTTCGGGCAGCCTGATAATAAGGAATTGCAGTAATCCTGCCTAGAAGTAACAAATGCATGGACTAGTTTTTCTGCATCATTTTTAGACAGGATGTTCCTGATTTTCGCAATATTACGTAGGTGAAAAAAGGCAGTCCTTGAAATTTGCTTAATGTGAGACTTAAACGACATGTCCTGATCAAAGATAACTCTAACATTCCTCACAGTGGTGCTGAAGGCCAGGGCGATCCCATCAAGGGAAACTGTATCTTTAGATAATGCTGCACGGAGGTGCTTGGGCCCCAGAACAATAACTTCAGTTTTATCTGAGTTTAACATTAGAAAATTACAGGTCATCCAGGTTTTAACATCCTGAAGGCACATTTGAAGTTTAGTTGAGTTTCATCTGGCTTGATCGATAGATATAACTGAGTATCATCTGCATAACAATGAAAGCTTATGGAATGTTTCCTGATAATATTGCTTAAAGGAAGCATATATAAAGTGAAGAGGATTGGTCCGAGGACAGATCCTTGTGGAACTCCATGACTAACTTTGGCGTGCATGGAGGACTCATCGTTAACATGTACAAACTGAAATCGATCTGATAAATAGGACTTAAACCAGCTTAGAGCGGTTCCTTTAATGCCAATGATATGTTCCAGTCTCTGTAATAGGATCTGATCGTCAATGGTATCAAAAACAGCGCTATGATCTAATAAAACCAGTACAGAGACAAGTCCTTTGTCTGATGCAATTAGGCAATTAGTAATTTTCACCAGTGCTGTCTCTGTGCTATGATGAACTCTAAATCCTGACTGAAAATCCTCAAATAAACTGTTGCAATGTAGAAAGTCACACTGCTGTTTGGCGACTGCTTTCTCCAGGATCTTAGAGAGAAATGGAAGGTTAGATATAGGTCTAAAGTTGGCTAAAACATCTGGATCAAGGTTGGGCTTTTTCAGAAGAGGTTTAATTACAGCTACTTTAAAGTAATAATAATCTTGGTACATAGCCTGTTGATAAAGATAGATTGATCATATCTAGTATAGAAGTGCTGACTAAGGGTAAAACTTAAGCAGCCTAGTCGGGATAGGGAAGTATGCAAAAAGTATGCAAAATCTCAAGTCACCCCAGTCAGAAAAGTATTAAATGTACCATCTGCGGGGAATCCAATGTGGCGGCGCGACAGGTGGACGGCCGTCTCGCCCCTCTGCAAAATTTTGACGAATTTCTTACAATAAATTAAACTATTTGACACCGAGAGTAAGTGGAAGAGTTGCTAATTACACCTTGATGGCAGCCGTGGGGCAAAGGTCACGGCCCTTTACCAGACGTATTCAAGAGGAGGAAAGACGTGATGAGTAGCTGCTATGGGATAACTTCATCACTTTACTGTTTAGCATAACAACTTGATTTCCGTTAGCAGTCTGAACTAATGTAAACAATGCTTGTAAAAACGTTAATTTTGCCAACACTCGGTAATGTGCGAGTTTCCCAGTTTCAGCATAAGACACCCCACTCTGGAATAGTCAGTGGGTCTCACAGTTGCACTTTTAAAAGTCTGTTAGAGTTTTAACTTGTGTAGTTTGTAAGAGTCTGGTCTGGCATTTTCTAATTTACATGGCCAAGATTTGGACTCATGTTCCCAGGAGGCAACCGGGGTGAGACTCTGTTTACACTTCTAATTCTGGCATGTTTGCAAGAATTCTTACTTTCTGAATAATGGATAACATTATTTTAATCTAATTTCACTTGCTACTTAGGTTGCAGGTATATACGTATAATATTTACTATTATTTGGGCAAATATCTCTGAAAAACCCAAACCGTCTAACATTTACTACCTAATTTTTTGATTTATTTATTCTCTTTTTATTTATTACTGTTCTCTTCATTCTTATATTCCTGCCACCCATAATGGTGCAGCTGAGATTGCCTCCATAATTTCTGCTTTCTCATACAATAGTAATGAGTAATAGACTTTATTAACTTTTTTTTACGTTTTATTTTGCCTTTTTGTGGTCTCCCCCTTCGCTTATTAAAAGATAAGCGAAGGGGGAGACTCTAGGCGGAGGCTCTAAATCTAAAAAAGCTAAACATAAAACTGTGTTATTAGAGGCAAAAATTAAACTAATGGAGGATTTTTACTTTAAAAATCCCTACCCTAAGATTCATCAAGAAGAGCCCAGTACAATGAAATTTCGGCTTCCAAGGCTAACCTTTTAAAACTTAAACAAAGTATCTTTGATCAAGGAGAAAAAGCAGATTCTAGCCTGGCGCTTAAAACAATTTCAAGTTGAAAGATCTATTACCAATCTTGAAAATGGTAAGGGGGGGTCATCACAGACCCGGTGGTCATGAATGATAAATTTAGAGACTTTTATGAAAGTCTCTACTCTGAAGTAATTGGAGGGCCAGCAGACCAGAGCTCATGGGCATTCTTAGATAGCCTCAACTTCCCCAAAATAGAGCTCAACATTAGGGGCGAGCCTGACAGTGAAAGAAATATCGGCAGCAATAAAATACATGAAGCCTGGAAAAGCAGCAGGCCTGGATGGCCTGCCCATAGATATCTACGAAAAATTCAAAAATCAGAACCCCCCTCTTGGAAATGGTTTTAGAATCCCTTTAGAATGGGATACTTCCTCCCTCCCTAAAGTTGATGATACGCAGCTTTCTTTGCAATAGATGCAGAGAAAGCCTTTGATAGGGTGGAGTGGACTTGGTTCTTGGACGCTTTGGCCTAGGGGAGGGTTTTTGTGCAGAAATTATTACAAACAACAACATTTCAAAACTGACAAAGATTAAAAGAGGCAGACAAGGTTGCTTGTAACGGCGTTACGTAATCAATTTTACTGTATTCCATTACAGTACAGAAAAAATAGTAATAATCAGATTACAGGTATATTTTGTAAAATCGGGGATTACTCATATTACTTTAAGCAGAAAGTTTCCATGAAACAGAAAACGTAGTGTTATTTACATCCATATATGTTTTTTATATACAGTCTATGGTAAAAACCCAAAGCGGGGGGGGGACGTGTCACAGACGCGTTTACAGCCGCCAGTAGCGGCGAATGTGTGTTTACGCCCCCCACCCCATCATGCAGACTCTGTGTGGACTGGTTCCACCTTCCAGTGAGCACAGCCTCCGAGACCGACAGAAGTCAGTTTGACCACTGGGAATACAGGACGAAGGTGGTTTTCTTGCCAGGTTTGGCTCTTGGCAACCCGGGGCTGAGTAAGCATAGGACCACTAGCAGCACGGCTAACCGACCAAAGTAACCAGCCACAGATACAGGCAGATAGGTTTAGCAAAAAGTAAAGCTATCACAAAAGCTCTGTGTAATTCATCTCAGTAAGTTACTGGATTCCCTGTTGGTCATTGAGGCTGTTTTCGGTCCTGTTCAGGATGTGTTCATTGGGAGGTTGCTGAGTGAGGTTTCGTTGCCCGCTCGCCCAGCTACAGTTCCCAATCAGGCACCGCACCCTGTATAACTTAAACACCTTTATAACGTTACAGTCTATGGTAAACACTAACACTCCCCCGGTGCTCCGATCTCCCAGTACATGCAGAGTAAGCTAATTTGACCAGTAGTTGCACAGCTAACTCAGCTAATAACAGCAGCTAGTTAGCTTATTAACTAACTTCAGCAACAAGTAAAGCTATCTGTCCATCAGGAAACTCTGTGAATCACAGAGTTGAGGCAGAGCAGCCGGGGGACATCAGAGAGAAAACTAGAAAATATTTTCTCCATATTTCTAATATTTCTCCATCAAATATGATCCATTTTCACCAGTGTCAGTGAAGTGAAGAGTTGTGTTTTTGTACAGTAATCAGCCGGCCCAAGAAACACTATGCTTCAGCAGCTTCATATTGTTTTCATTGGATGCTAAATAATACAAGTGCAGATCGAGTAATCAAAATTGTAAAATGGTTTTCCAAATGACAAACTTAAACATCATCAAGAATACCTACAAAACAATGTTTTTGTCATTGATGGGCGAGATACTGCCATAGTGATGATAGAGTGCAAAGCATATCATATAAAAACATTTAAATATGGATTTTGGGAATACGAGATTTTGTTATTCTATGTTTCTCTGAAAATACACTAAGCAGAAAACACATGATTGATACTTCTCTTGTCTTCATTTGCATATTTGGCATTGAAGTAATTCAAAAGTAACTAAAAGTAATCAGATTACATTACTTTTATTTTGTGATACTTGGATTACGTTACCGATTACATTTTTAAACAAGTAATTAGTAATTGTACCGGATTACATTTTTAAAGTAACCCTCCAACCATACAATTGAACCATTTGCCATTGCTGTGAGAGGACATAGAGGAATCATGGGTATAGGCATCGGAGAATCTGATCATCAAATAGCTCTTTACGCTGATGATGTCATTCTTTTTCTTAGAAATTTAGATAAGTCTATTCCATCCCTTCTGAACCTAATTAAGATATTGGGTAGATTGTCTGGCTATAAAATTAATAATTCCAAATCTTCCATAATGCTTCTCAATTCCAGGGAAAGGTCGGATCCACCCACTCATGTTCGCCACTTTAGAACAGTGGACTCCTTTACATACCTAGGAATTCAAATTGTTCCTACACTGGAAAACTTAGTTGAGGCACAATGGTGCACAATGGTGGCATCCATATCCAAATCAAGTGGGGGATAGTCCGGTCTTCGCATCTCTCTGATTGGCAAAATTAATATACTTAAAATGAACATTCTGCCCAAATTTCTATATTTATTTCAGAATATCCCCCTGCCCCCTTCTTCAGAGTTTTTCCACAGAATGAAAAAATTTAAGAGACAGACGAAGTCTCTTTTATAACTATCCTGGAAAGATATCGAATCACACTCCCTAAGTCTCCCATTCCCATCTTACTTATACTCTGATCAACCTAAAAAACTCAATGTTGTGTTTGACTCCTATAGTTAAAAACATGATTGGATTCTGGCAAGTTAAATAATACTTAAAAGACCCTCTCTCCCTCTCTTACTTCAGTCCAATCTGGGGCAAGAACTTCTTCAGACCAGGCAGAGCCGATGCTGGCTTCAGGTTATGGGCAAATAGGGTACAACAAGTAAAAGATATTTATGGTGACGATGGCAATATTTTAACCTTTGAGGATTTAATTAGAAAATATAACATCCCCCGTCGTAGTGCCGCCTGCTGGCAACAGGAAGTGACCTTTAACAAAGCACCCCCAGTGGAATGTTTCACCTACATTTATGAAATTTCTGTGGCACACATATTATGACCAGATGTACCAAAAAGCCTCTTGGAGTGATGCCCTAAATCCAACAGTAAGTCGGCCATTTTGAATTTTAAGGTAATTTTTGGATGATTTCCACACTATGTACTTTAACAAACTCCTCCTAAACAATTAGTCTGAGCAACATCAGATTTTACTTGTCTACTCTAAAGCCATTGACGATTAAATGTTGTACAAACAGTGAGTTTTCGTGGAACGGCACGCCATCCAAAATCGATGATTCGACCATTGAAGAGGAAGTTGTTGTGCCTTGACTGTACATGCTCTGATCTGCACCAAACTTTACGTGCTTTTTACAGTCATGCCACAAACCCATCAACATGCCAATATTCAGTTAGTTATAATCATAGCGCCAAGTGCTGTGTAGCGCCACAAAGGGAACACAGGAAGTGTTGAAGTGAACACTTTTGTGCAGCGTCCCAATGCTTGGCAAATTCACGGACGCACCGGCAGAGCTCCATAATCTGCAAAGCAGCTGCCTCACACCTCGAAACGCTACACATGTGAGGGCCTGCCAAAGCTGCTTGCAGCTTTAATTTATTAATAGATTTGCAAGGCGCCTTACTTGGTCATCAGTGTAACTTCAATATTTGAGCCGCTCATATTCCTTGTCCCGGTTTGAATTTTAAAAAATTTTACCAACTGTGCCTAGAAGTAGCCCAGTCCAGCCTGACCTGCTTCCCATTCATTCAGACTGGGCTAGATTAACCATGACACCGCAAAACTATATGCTCTGTGCTGCTTGCTATTTGCAATCTGGATTAGCAAAGTCCACATTAATTGATACAGTGCACCACACAAAAGGGCATATAAATTTAAGAGGTTACTGGTTAAGTGAGACAATAGAAGAGAGTGATTACGAAAATGCGAGTAAGAATTATTCCCATTCTGTGAGATACAATTTATTTTTGCCTTTTTGGCAGGTACTCCATCCGTCTCATGTTCATCCATCGTTAAATCCTTGCGCTGCTGTTCTTTTTTTAACCAGTCTTTTTTTTTTGTTTTATTGTCACTCAATGTTCCACACTGCCAACTGCTATATAGGAGGGGAATGTAGCAAACATATCAAATACACACAGCAGTTTTTTTTTTTAAAGAAAGG
>NC_060162.1:29308104-29327202 GCF_021292245.1 Micropterus dolomieu | reverse complement strand
CCAAGTGCTGTGTAGCGCCACAAAGGGAACACAGGAAGTGTTGAAGTGAACACTTTTGTGCAGCGTCCCAATGCTTGGCAAATTCACGGACGCACCGGCAGAGCTCCATAATCTGCAAAGCAGCTGCCTCACACCTCGAAACGCTACACATGTGAGGGCCTGCCAAAGCTGCTTGCAGCTTTAATTTATTAATAGATTTGCAAGGCGCCTTACTTGGTCATCAGTGTAACTTCAATATTTGAGCCGCTCATATTCCTTGTCCCGGTTTGAATTTTAAAAAATTTTACCAACTGTGCCTAGAAGTAGCCCAGTCCAGCCTGACCTGCTTCCCATTCATTCAGACTGGGCTAGATTAACCATGACACCGCAAAACTATATGCTCTGTGCTGCTTGCTATTTGCAATCTGGATTAGCAAAGTCCACATTAATTGATACAGTGCACCACACAAAAGGGCATATAAATTTAAGAGGTTACTGGTTAAGTGAGACAATAGAAGAGAGTGATTACGAAAATGCGAGTAAGAATTATTCCCATTCTGTGAGATACAATTTATTTTTGCCTTTTTGGCAGGTACTCCATCCGTCTCATGTTCATCCATCGTTAAATCCTTGCGCTGCTGTTCTTTTTTTAACCAGTCTTTTTTTTTTGTTTTATTGTCACTCAATGTTCCACACTGCCAACTGCTATATAGGAGGGGAATGTAGCAAACATATCAAATACACACAGCAGTTTTTTTTTTTAAAGAAAGGTGGGAGATTTACGGGAAAATATTTAAACAGGAGGACAGCGAGAGAGAATGGTAAAATACAGGAGAATCCTGGGAAAAACAGGAGGGTTGACAGGTATGAATGATTAATTCATTCATTCATTCAAATTGAGTTTTGACATTTTTGACCTTTTCTCCTGTCTCTGTTGTGTACATTAAAAATAGAGCCACAAGCGTCGATTTGCGGGTTCAAAACTTTTTCCGCATTAGCGACAATATAATATCACACATGTAGTTTAACAATGTTATATTGTTAATTAATGTTTTTATAAATAAAAAATGGCCGACTTCCTCTTGGCTGTTGACCCACCTTGCATGTGTGCAAAGAACTCAGGCTGCAGTTACAACAGAGAGCGAATGAGAGACGACTGAGACTTTCCAATCAATTAAGGTTCAGAGCTAAAATACTAAACCTCCACTGAGGAAGATTTTGACATTTTGAGGGAGAAAAGGAATGTGGCTACATTTTGGTGCCTTAATTTTTGCTTATGTAGATAAATATATGCAATCTCCTGAACAGGGTGTGCATTTTGAAGTTTGAACAAAGTTTCTAGGACAAACGGTGCAAGAGAAGATAGATATTATTATATATAATAAATAAATAATTAAATAATAAAGAGTGAAGACATCTAAAGTGTGAGCTACAGCTCTCACACTAACTAGAATGGGCAATTCCTTAAGAAAATGCGTGAGAGCTGCCAGCTATTTTTTGCGATTGCTACCGCTGTCGCTGCAATGTGCTGCTCCATCAGCAATTTTTTTAAATCTTGTAGCGCCACCTACATCTAAGAGACTCAAGGATGTGCCCCACACTTGCTCAGCAAACATATGTGTTAAGCTTTGCTCCATTTGGTTAACATGCTTTGAGCGGGTTTGATCCATCAATCTCTGGATCCAAAGAGCAAGACCCTAACCACCAGATTACTCAGATACACTGTGGAGGGAAGGCTTACAAGTTTCTATGTCAATCATGTGTCTTATTCTGACAAAAAATGCCTCCTACGCACCAACAGAAGGCATGTTTTGCTTATAAACACATTGTCTGTGACGTCTACTCCACTGTCAACAGTGGAGTAGACGTCACAGAAAATAACTGTATAAATGTCAGGCCAAAGAATTATGCTGTGAAAGACTTTATTTCATGTAAACAATGATTGCATTTAGAAAGACTGACAACATACAATTTTGAAAGTAACCACTGCAAGTCAGTAGGGACTCCACATTTTGTTAGCATCAAGTTCAAACAACAAACAGCTGTGTAAATTCACAAGCTATATATTAATATTGTGAATCGAATCAGTGTCTGGCATATGAGTGGTACTCTGAGGACAGTCTCTTTACCTCTAAACTATTGCATCGCACGGCTTTTTGGCTTTTTTGGTAAAGTGCATTTGCCTTAAAAATTAAGCTTTTCAGCTGTCATTTGGGTATTTTTAGTTACAGCTTGAGCAGCTGTGCATGAAAACACATAGCATGGGTCTAGATTACAATTAGGAAGAAAGATAATGCAAGTTGAAGAGTGTGAGAGTTACAGTCTGTTTCTTACACCATTGATGAAACGCCCACCTCATCAGGCTGGGCGCTGAAATGAGGCAAAAAAGCCTGGGAGTGCTTTAAGCTGCTGCTTTCAACATATAGAGATTTCTCTACATGCCATAATGTTGACAGACATGTTTCTGGACTGTGAAGATATGATCTGTAGCCTTTATGTATTGGTGCCAACCCAACAGGTGGTATGCTCCTCTGACAGAGATCACAGCGGCACGCTTTACCAGAACAATGGACAGATGATGCAGCTGTGCCACACGTCATATTTCATTGACGTCGCTTTAAAATGACGGCTCCGAGGCAAGACTGTCTCGTGGGAGGAACTACGCGATGCGAGGAGTTAAGCAGGCAGGCTACAAACTGAGAAATGAGAAAGGCCTGAGTTTGGTAAGCCTGTTGGTGCAGTTTCCGCCCCACCTCCTCGTCCCCATCCCTTCCTCCCATAGGACTTTCAACGTCACGACTACTGTTTAGGTATTGGAATCTTTTCTCGCGACATTTCCCTCTCCTTTTAAAAACAAAGAGACACGGTCGATGACATCTCGCGAGGTTCCCCTCAGCGGGAGCCCACCCCTTCAGTGATGCCGACTGCAGTGTGTATAATATCAGGGAGGGAAGCTCTGGGAGTCTAGGAGGAGCTGCGGCAAGGTCGACAATAGCATCCTGCCCTGGAAAACAGAAAGCCCAGTGGCTCCGAGCGAGCGAGCGAAAGTAAGTAAGTAAACCGGGAGAATTTGGATTTACTGCCACGGAAAAAGAAGGAGGAGAGTGACTGAAAGTTTCCAGCCTCATGTTCCGGGGCAGCTAACGAGCTATCCTTCACTACTACGTTTACGTTACCGCTCTCGGCACGGCTGCCTTGCGTTTCTACTGACTAGATCAGAGGTGTGTGTTTGTCACGGAGCTTCCATACTTCCTCCAGTTAGTTTTGCGGTCCATAACGTGGCCATTTCCCCCACCCGGCTTTGACGTTCATTGGTGTTTTTTGTGACATGTCAGCGCCATCCTCCGCGCCTTCCGCCCCGGCGGAGAGCGCCGCGACGGAAAACGATTGTCTGTCCCCGGATGCAGGGCTGAGGCCGCCCGGTCCGACGCCCAGCCAGAGCCGATTCCAGGTGGACCTTGTGGCTGAGGCAGCGGGCGCCCCCGAAGACAAGTCCCCGAACTCCGACACCTCCACTACTGTTCTATCCAGCGATAAGGCCTCTTCCGCCGCTCCTCCAGATGGTCCGGGTGCTGATCCAGGGGTCGTCGGAGAGGAAGCCAAAGGCCGGTTTCGGGTGGTGAACTTTGCGGATCCGAGCGGAGCGGGGAGCCCGGCCTCTCCGGAGGCAGCGCCTGCCGAGGGGCTGCAGAATGGGGACACTGTGATGAGCGAGACCAGTTTGCATTCATCTACAGGGGGCCAGCATCACTATCATTATGACACCCACACCAATACTTATTACCTGAGGACTTTTGGCCATAACACCATCGATGCTGTGCCCAACATCGATTTCTACCGGCAGACAGCTGCCCCGCTGGGGGAGAAGCTCATCAGACCCACCCTGTCGGAGCTGCATGACGAGCTGGACAAGGTAAGCTGCCACACAGGGCTGTGAGAGCATTGACGGGCATGACGCTGTAGAGAGAGAACCGCTCATATTGTCCAGTAGAAATCAGCTTATAACGTTAATAAGTCTTTGTAATCACATATTATGCCCGCCGCGACTTCCAGAGGACGAGCACGCCAGTCACTCACATCATCAATTCATCCTCCATCCCAGGTCATGTGCTGTGCAGAGATATTTGTAGTCTGTGCACATGTGCAGACAGAAACAACACGTGCTTTTCTTACCCCTTTTAGGCCACAGAAATCACGCATGGCTGCTTTGTTTTTGTTGCAGTGACAAATTTAAGTGTTAAGACCGAAGCTGTGGCTGACAGAGCAGAAGGTAGTCTCATCACAACAAATGGAGTTTGGTTGTATGTGTACAGCTGATGTTTCTGTGGTGCTGGCATTTTATTTCCATCATGAACACCCTTATCAAAAGAACGGTGTAATTTAAGCTTGTTGTAATTGGTCAGGTAATTCTCTTGAGAATGGCACACCCTGACTCTGATTGAATGCCATTTTCTGTTAGGAGTGGCAATTTACTAGTGTGCAGTGAGGACTTCATGGCCTGTTTGTCCTCTGAAATGTTCCATATAATTCACTTGGTAATAATTCGCGGCAGTTTGAACATTACCACCATATTTGATAGTTGAACATTGATTCCATCACCATGGGCATTTTTGTGCTGACACAACAGCCTCCACTCTTGTCTGATGAATTTCCATCAGAGAAGGACCTTGGTTGTTTACATTTAGTCACAAGAGCAATAGTGAACTCTTAACACTGATGTTGGGCATTAAGGCCTGGCTCACAGCCGGCGTTCCAGTTCATCCCAAATGTGTTGGATAGGGTTGAGGTCAGGGCCAAACCTTTTCTTTATGTAGTTGGCTTTGTGTGCGTGGGCATGTCCTGTTGAACCTGGAAGGGGTCCTTGTTGCCACAAAGACTGAAGAACACTGTTTACTGAAATAACATTGTATGTTTGCCGGTTTCAATTAAGTGGCAAAACAGGCCCAGACCAAATGTACACAAGTATGTGGGCCTGCATGTTCACATACCGTGTGGCTTGTGAAACTACTTGCGGCTCTTTCTACCAATGGCCTCAAACATTAAAAGTGAACTACTGATTGTGAAACTGCCAGAAAGTATCTTGGTATACCTGTCCACATACTTTGGATGTACAGTGTACCCGGCTAAATAAAAATCTCAGTTATATCACACAAGTACCTGCGCACACACATGATTTCTGTCACCTTCTCTGTTGGTTGGTCTGTGGCTTCAGCTCAGTTTGGCAGTCATCAGGTGAGTGTTCCAGCCAGGACCATCTCAACAGCTGACCCGACTGATTTAACCCCTCCTGTGTGGAAGGACACTCAGGTCGAAGCAGCATGTTGAAGATGATTTTGTTGACGTAACCATAGGTGCCCTGATCTGGTTTTAAAGAGTAATTTCTACTGGTGCAGTGAACAGGAGCTGTTTATTTGACTTTGCCTTTAATTGTCAAAGTAACATCTTGTTAAAATTAAAAGTAACAGCAGCGGTAGTCTGCGTGAAAGTCCTGATGGATTTATACTGGTTACTCACTCTGGAACAGAGACATGTTAGAAACCAGGCAAAGCCTGTCCTGTAAACATTTAGACTATGAATAGAAGACATTGATTAACTGCAGTATGGAATCTGTGGCCTGTGCTCTTTTTAAAATTAGAAATACGGTGATTTGATGCAGCTCAGGGAGATGTTTATCATAAGTGATAATTAATCTGGATAACGGCATGAATAACTTGATTGTTGTCTCTTAAGTGTTTAGTAATTAAGTCAGTTTGAGTGTAGACCTCAAACATATCTTTGCCATCTCTGTTCTCCCATTTCTTGTTACTGATCAGCTAGGGCTGAACGATTTTGGAAAATAATGTAATTGCGATTTTTCTTTCTTTCTTTATTTTCTACCAATATCGCAATTGCAATTTAATATGCTATTAATATTAGTTTAAACATACAGTGTTCTTTCTTGTGGGTCAGGCCTGTGTTATAATGAAATTAGGTGTTGCATGAATTATTATTAAGAGCTATGGTGGAGAAGAAATATCAAATTTTAATAATATGAGAATGATAATTTGAGAGTCAAGTCATGGCATTACATTTATACAGGGTCCGAAATTAACACCCGCCAAGCGCCAAATGCGGGTAGATTTTCCGTTTGGCGAGTAAATTTCAAAAGGCTATCCGCCACACTGGCGGGTGAATGTTCACACCAAAATAGTAATGTAATAATCAGTGTTTTCCCTACAATGTATTCATCAGCACCGCTGCAAAATCTTTCCATGATCAGTAATATCGCGACATTCACTTACACTCTTACACTGAGACGCGCCCGGCCGCCCGTTTTTCCAAGCGCGCCTCTGTTCATGGTTGCATAGCAACGTCGGCCACGCGAGTGCTTGTGGAAAGGAGAAAGCGCGGTACGAACTGCAAAGTCACCGATCTGCAGCTAGCTGCCGCTTATTAGCTGTTATGTGGCGACATTTACCAGGAGTGAGCCAACCTTTAAAACGAAAACCCACAGACGAAAAGGGGGACGAATTACATAAAAAAAAAGTTTTGTGAGAAATGGAGGTTTGGAGAGAACGGAGTTTCAAGAGGCTGGCTACAATATGATTCTGACGCGGTCGTGATGAGTTGTTCTGTGTGTCGCCAGTATGCTAAAGATAAAAACAGAAACAACTCATTTGTCATCGGAAATAAAACGATGAACATTCGTGACCATGAACACAGTAAGTGTCACATTGCCTGCGTGTCTGTGTCTCTGGCTCAATCTGAGCCTCTACTCTCGAAAACTTCTGTGACAGCGCTAATGGCAATGTCAGCAAGAAGATGAAGCTTCTGTTTAGGACTGTACATGCCATTGGCAAGAAGGCCAGGCCACTTTCTGACTTCGAGTGGATGTGCGAGTAAGTGAAACTTGTTTGCTAGACTAACATTTTATATGAAGCTATGGTAGGGTGACCATCAGTCCTGTTTTCCCAGGACATGTCCTGTTTTCACGTCCTGTCCTGGCCGCCCTGGCTGTGTTTTTTTTTTTTTTAGTCTGATATATTGTCAGATCTCCTTATGGTCCAGCTGTCCTCTCCAGTGATCAGGGACAATGATCCAAGCAAAGCTGTGATGCTGTGGCACCAAAACTCTGTTAGGAGTAGGAGGCCAGAATTCATGGACCATGCAAAAAGTGTAATTGCGGTAGAGAGTGAGTCGTCGGATGACTATGAGGTTTAAGTTCTGATAGTTTTACAAAACCTTCAAATGTACTGTTATGAGCGCTAGTTCCACCTCTTCCATGTCTTACTATTTGTTGCTCTGTTTTGACTTCTATGTACACTTATTCATTAAAAATACCATATCAATTAAATGTACTGAAATTAATGTATATGTGGCCGGTAAAAAATATGCTTGGCTGGTGGATTTTTTTCATCTACCAGTCCCCGTGGCAGGTGAGCCAAAAAGTTAATTTCGGACCCTGCATTTATATGATATGGGCCTAATATCAGATAGGCATACCTACAGATCACAAGAACTGAGTTTACCACAGTGTGTTATACAGTAAGCGCTCAATACAAAACCCACAGTTCAACCATCTCCTATGTGTCCATCTTTCTATATCCCAGTAAGAAAACACAAAATACTTAGTTTGAGGTTCAATTAACCCCCCCAGCCTCCGATGCTGGTGAGCAGCGCAGTGGCTGTAACTCGGGACAGACTGGGTCTCTTTCGGACTTGTGCGTTTAGTTTCAAACTTAAAAGATATTTCGTGTGTGTGTTTCTGTTGTGCATTTTTCCCGTCCAACAAAGCCGCGAATGGCCCGACGATTTCACCCACCACCAAGTTACCCGCAGGTGACGGTGCTACTCTCATTCCCTGTGTGACACTAAAGTTTTTGTCATGTCAGCTTCTGTCAAGTGTAAGGCCATTGTACAACAAGTCAAGGTACAGCGTGAGTTGTGAAGTTGGTGCTTCGTCTGCAGATGCTTTACTCTTGGGTGTCACGTGACCAGAGTGTAATCACAGCCTTTGCGATTGTTTTATCACATCGCAATAATATCGCAAATGCAATTAATCGTTATGAGGTGTTCTATCACAGACCTCTATCGGTGTATAGACTGGTTTCTTGTATACAAACACTACTGGCTGTGTCAGGGGGGCAAAAATGCTTTGGTAGCCGGTCAGAATTCTGTAGTCAACCACTGCAATCAACGTAGATTTCACATAGTTTGTAAATTGTTGTTGACTCAAAAATAGAGTTGGATCTGTTTGTTTGTGTTTCATTTGCATATTAATATAACATGCGCAGCTGCGCTGCAGGTCAGTGGCACCGGACCTTATGTTATTCAAGTCAGCTAAAGGAAGAAAAGAAAGGAGAGAGGAGGCGGAAGAGGGGTGTTCTGTATAGTATTGTAAATGGCTGTCTATCAGAGACACACCAGACAGTGCTGTCCCGAGGGACAGTGCATTTAATAGGCACTTTGGGAAATATGATATAGTATGGAAAGCTGGTATAGAATGTCTAATCAGAATCATAAACTTGTTTACTTATTCTTTGATCAGAAAGTTGCTGATTTTAAATCAGTGTTGCCAGTTTCAGACTGGATTTTATCTGGTCTTCAGACATTTAACAATTCAGCTTCAATTTTGGCTTTGGCTCTTTTGCTGTCATCAGAAATGGACATCGCTTCACATGGCATTTGAGAGGAAAGGATGTCTCATTTCTCTGACACATTTCCTTGTTTCTCCTTACATGCTTTCTTGTGTCTCCCCCGCTGGGAGGGACTAATGGTGCATTCCATTTGTACTCATTTTTTTTACCTTTCAGATTATTGTTCACATTTCATTGAAAATGGATCATTTCAAAACTAAATATCAAATCTGTGATCATTTGTGTGATGAGCGATCCATGTTTAATCTATAAATATAAACAAACACAAAATGAAGATTTGTAAACTCACAAAAAATATTGGCAAATGTAAAACGACCTGCAAATACACAAAAATTGCGCAAAAATTGTTGGAAAAAAAATGACCCCCATACCGATTGTTCAAAATGGCAGAAATAATGTCCAGGTGCAAATAGCTTATATGGATAGATTTGACTGGATTCACAGAATTCAGAAGAATTTTGTTTCTGAGACTTAAGTCGCTTAGGTCCCGATATATAAGGTGCGCTCGAGATGACTGAGGCTGACTTTAGCTGACTTGATAGTTAAACGTGAGCTGCCGGCGACTGCCATTAAGTCGGACACATTCTACTTTATGTAGAGTGCGTGAGCTTAGAACAATGACTGGCATAGGCCTAGGCCTATGGTATAGGACAATGCCTTTGCTCCTTTCTGGGGGGGAAAAAAGGAATTAGCCTAGGCCATGTAAATTATTTCAAACGAAAAAATTGTTTAAATTGTACAAACAAACAAATCACCATGGAGCACCCAGTCTTAATCTAGTAAAAAAAACAAACAAAAACAACCATATTTTTTTATAATTAAAGATATGGGGCAAAATGACAGTCAAATAAGTGATTTAGACCTGGGTTGTCGTGTCCTTGTTGCGCACTGGGAAGACCAACATTTTCACCGTGTCTGGTTTCCTTTTTGTCATGTTTGTACCTTGGTGTGGTTTAGGTGCAGAATGATGTTTTGCAAATGTCCTGTGCTGGTGTTACGTAACTTCCCTTTTGTTGTATCTTTATGCCATCACTAATTGGATAATTTTAAAACATAGTACTGCATGTACCCTAACATGTGAGTTGACAGATGAATTCAAAGAACGTCTTCACAAAGGAAATCAACGTGTGCAGACTTGAAACCTGACAGGAAAATCTATCACAGTTAACATCTTGTTTTTTTTATTGTGGTTGTTCTGTTATCGTAAGAGAACATCGATTTGAACATTGTGTAATGGGACCAACAGGTTTGATGTTCACTGTGATGGATTACCTAATTTTGGCAAGGTTCATGTCTTTGCAGGCAGCTTTTTCATAATGTGCACAAACCTTACTGCTGATGAAGAAAGTCAACAGTTCATACACACAGAGGTAGGTGTGTTTGTGTGACAGACACTGAAGGGAAAAATGAGGTGAGCAGATTAAACTAGTTTTATGTACAGTTAAAATGGTGAGAAATAATCTAGGGTAATTTATTCTTAATATTTTCAAATTAAATATATACACCCATCCCCACTAAAATCAGCATGGTTAAAGTATCTTTTTGTCAGGTATTGGGTATTATTATGAAATTACCTGTATTAGCCAAAAAATTAAATTCCTGGTTATTTTATCCATAAATATTTAATAGATTTTTTTTTTTTTTTTACGGCAACATGATTATTAGCTGGGCCCGACAAATCTAAAAAAAAGTAATTTACTGCCCTGATCCATAGCGTTGCTACAGGAAATGGTGTGGCTTATCCTATCAATACACAGGATGTGATGCTGTATTGAGAGCAGAATAGCCAGCACTAGTGCGTATGTTATTCTTATCCTGGTTTACTCAGTTATCACTGAAAATGTTTTCTGGGTTTTACTGAGACTTTATCCTAACTTGGTATGCCTGCTTCCTGGAACAGGTTAGATCTTGAGTTGTCAAGGACACCTCTTGAATAGCATTAGGTAGGCTGTATCCAGAGGTGGGTAGAGTAGCCAAAAATTCTACTCAAGTAAAATACTGTTACTTTGCAAAAACAAGTACTCAAGTAGAAGTAAAAGTGGTCATCAAAATAACTACTTGATAAACGGTACAAAAGTAATTACTAAAAAAATTACTTGAGTAGCAAGTAACTTAGGGAGTAACTTTAGAAATAAAACATCTAGTCCCTAAACCCTAGTCTTTAATTTAATGTGGATGTGTATTATTTGAAATGGTCCTCCTCAGGTAAAGGTAAAGAAGTAAACAAACAAGTGTATGTAATCACATTTAATTGTGATGATATTACAAGTCATCATTTCATGATTAGATAACCTGCCACATTTACACCAGGACAATATTCCCAGTGTGTATACGATGATGTGTGATTACAAAGTATTGCATTAATATTATAGTCTGTTAGTACTCCAATAAGTAAAGATTGTTTAAAAATCGAAAGTCAATAATAAATTATGAGTTGGCAAACAAATCAAATAAGGAGATAATGTTGTGATGTTCATAATTTATTCCCTGTTAAATACAGGGGTGTTCACTTTTTCATGTTTACCTGAGGATCAGGTGGTTGAAACATTACATGAGTCACATCCACATAAAATAGGAGTAGTTTGTGTTTTTTGTGTGTGCATAATTTGGTCTGTCTTCATCAGGCTACACCAATGAGCACACTGCTTGTTCCCCTGATAGCTTGAATATTTCCTTTTATGGCAGAAAGTATGAGTTTATAAGCATGATATACTGTGTCTAGCTTTTTATTAAACATTAGCATTAACACAACAGAATAGGGATGCGGATCGTTAATTTTTTATTGATATTGATACCCTTATTGAGACTGCTTAATGATCCGATTCTTTATCAATACCACTATCGATACTTTACTATTATTTAGTGATGGTTATTTGGTAATACCAGACCCAACGGGCTTGAGGTATACCTGCAGGGTATGAGGAAAATATTCAATGTGCGATAACGTTATATACTGAGAAGACGTATTACTTGCGATAAATAAACATATATTGAAGTGTATTAACTGCCTGGTTGTTTTTAATTTAATATTTTAAATCCAGCTAAATGTTGTTTCTAGAGCAGCAACAATAATGTTTACAACAGCAAAGTAACTCAATAACTTTATCTGACATCACAAGTAGTGAGTGACGTTTAGAAAGAACAACATCAGTCTGTATCAGTCCCTCCTCCTCTCTCGCTGGCTGCAGGTAACGTTACCAGGTGGTAGGAGGAGGAGCGAAGTAGCGTATGATATTTTTATGGTGTGAAAGTGTGATGCATTAAAACTACTCTACATTTTACTCAAAAGTTTCTTGAATACATGTAACTGAGTAAATGTAACTACTACCCACCTTTTGCAGTTTGATAACTGATCAAGCTAAACTGATCAAGCTATATGAGACCCAAGACCCCCATAACCATGTTTTGCTTTCATTCAGCTGCATTATTCTATACAGTATAACTAATGTATTTAACTCTAGCCAGTAATGCTATTAGATTAGATTTGATGTAATTTAGGATCATATGTTGGCATCGTGAGTGCATGTATTGACCGATTATCTGAAAATGCCAGATATTGGCCTGATTAATTGGCGGGCTGATTAATAATAAGTCCATCAACATAAGCAGGATGCCTTTGTCCAAGATCACTACAATCAGTTTTATAGTAAATGAGAAATGGTGAAAAGTAATCTCCCTTCCCTGTTCTTTAATCTCTGAAGCGGCTAATGAGCTATTCCCATATCCAGCCATCAAGTAGTTTGTGATGAAAAGCTGGTCTCGTGTGGTCTCAAGGTTGAAAGGGGGCTACTAATGCGTTCCCTAGTCAGCTCATATTGTGTCTTAATGGCTAGTATAAAGTACAGTATCAGGAGTCAAGCCTGTTTCATCACCACACAATTACTGCTGCTAGCAGATATGCACTATGCACTATCAACTGATAGATGACGGGATTTAATTAGCGGCTGTGGTAGGCGCACATTCATTGAGGCAGCACTGTTTGGCTCAATATGGAGTTTGAAATAAAGGGGGTTTGTGGTGGTTTGAAGGTCATGGTGATCCTGTATCACGTCTACCATTAAGAGTTTTCCCCGCTCTGTACCGCATGCCCAGATCGAAACTTGGAATGGAAATTCCACTGTACCATTGACTGTTGCCCATGGACTATTTCACAGAAATCAATGAGTCATTCAGTGTTCACTCTGGGCAGATGAAGAGACTGAGTGCCGCTGCATTTCCCTGATGACTGCTGAGCACTTCATGTTCAAGGGTAGTGATGGTGAATTCCACAAGTAGAAAATTGGATGTACAGTATTTGGTGGGATGAGACAACCCCAGCTGGGAAAGGCAGGAGTGTCTCATTGTCTTGGTGTATTGGGTCCTTGATCAGGCGGAGTTTTAAAGTATTGTCTTGGCACCGGAATCATAAAATACCCAAACGATACCTGACCCTACAAAGCAGAAGTGTGCAGTAAGTCCATACTGATGAGTCAGAAGGGAAGCGTGACAAGGAAGATTTTATCAGTCCAGACCAGCAAAGTATAAACGCGTTGTTCTTAAATATTGATGGCGCACGTTTCACTCCAGTGTTCCAGCTCCACTGGGGCTTGGACATCATGCAGAGTTGTAGCATGCACTTTACTTTTTGAGTAATTAAGGTGATGTTCAGGATGATCTTAATTTAGACTTGGACCTTAGTTTGATCGTGGCATGTGTGCTCATGTGATTCCACCACGTCCAGTCCTGCTCAGCTTTAAGTTGAGTTTAAGTAAGTTGGCGCTAACCACCTTCCCCTTCCAGCAGTTGGCGAAACAACAGACATCCATTTTATTAACGGACACGCTGTGACCTACACAGTACATTTACTGCCAGACTGAAAATAAACTTGCTTTTTTTTTGCTATCAATACACATTGCACTCCTTCAAAGACCTGACGTTAACTCCACTGATCTTATAACAGCAGCTGTCACGTAACTTAGATGTCCTTTGATCAATGAGGAGAGGAAGCTAGCAAAGCCTGTGTTATCGACATTAATAACTGAGTGAAATTTTAGTAGCAGAAGTCGTAATTCAGAAGCGGCGATGTGCCGAATATAGGGGAACCGTGTCTCCATAATGTGGACATCAACATTACCTTATCAATTAACATTTAGATAATCGATTTTAAAATCTGTTAATCAAAAAAATAAATAAACCCAGCTTTAATAATTGAGCATATTTACAGTACAAACCTTGTCAGTGAACTATGAGCGCAAAAAAAAAAAATCAAACATTCAAAAACAAAATAATCGTTCAATAATTGTAATTGAGGTAAAATGTTCAGTTAATCATGATTTTGATTTTAGGTGAAATCGTCCAGCCCTAATGCACTATATGTAATGTAGTGCAGATTAACAGTGATAGTTGTCAGGTCATTGACAGTCTAAGACACTGCAGGCCTTAATGCTCAATTCGGATTTTTTTTCCCCCCAGATGCGATTGTTTTTGTTTGAAAGTTCACATTATTGTAATGTGGCCCATGTCAACACTGCAGTGTGAACTCTCCACGGCCTGAAAGTGACCCGCATGCGCAGAAGAATTAACACGATGTCCCACGCAGCACGCTGTGGTACAGAAGTAAACAAGGAGCCACAGATGTTAGCTCCGGTTATTATACTTATTAACCCTCCCGATTTTTCACGGGAGACTCCCGTTTTTCATTGTCCTCTCATTTCTCCCAAATAATGACAACTGTTCACAGCTTTCACTCACTCAAAGCCGCGTCAATTCTGATCAGAGTGTCCAGACTCAGGTCGCCTTTCAGTAGATCCGATCTGTATCAGACTAGGACCACAAATGAAAGTGGCCCAAATTTGAACTGAAAAAGCTTAGATTCCATGTGACTTGGCCTGTTTACACTGTTCTAAAAATATCACATCTTAGTCACATATTAGCAAAAAAATAAAATACAGGTACTTTAGATTAAGGCTGTGGTTGTAAACACAATGGGTTATGTTTGTCATTTTACACACAGGCTTTTAAAAATGTTACCAATGATACTTGTAGGTTTTCATCCAATCATCTTGCTTGACAGGCATGTTGTGTTGTGTTACATACTGTTACTGTGTGTGCTGTGTGCTCCCAGTGTCTCTGGAGTTCAGCTAATGAGAGCTGCTGTTAACTGCATCTCGAACGCTCTGCTGTTGTCATCTGTGATGGCTTAGTTCAGCAGTGTAAACTCCTCCTGGCCACTGGTCTCCATGGTCACCAACAGGAAGCAGTGTGTTTTTGTATGTTCTGTGTGTGTTTTTGGTATTTCATGTGACCTCTCGCTAGTTTTGACACCAGACCTATGCAGTTACTGATCTCTCTATATTTTAGTTTCAGCATTATCTGATATTATCTCCAGTTACAGTGTCTGTGTGAACAAGTTCAGAAATGGAGAAAACACCAGCATTTCACATCTTCGGGACCGTGTTCTGAATTGACAGTCTGCTTGTAAACGCCCTGTCTACATGTGCCATCGTTTCTAATGGTTTTTATTTTCCTTCGGATGAAAAGCGGGAAGACTTCATGTGGAGTAGATGCAAGCTCAGACATTTTGCATTCCATGTCTTTCTGCCAGCAGTGTTATCACACTGATGGTTCAGATATCACACACACTGCATGATTCTGAATACTGTCTAACTAAACCAAGTCTCAGATTATGTTAGGATTCCACAGCTGGACTTGATGCTAGAATAAATGCCCCACAGTAATGTTGTCTTCCCTACAGTTTAGGGCTGCAACTAATGATTATTTTTGTAGTTGACTTATCTGTTAATTATTTATTTGATTAGTCAACTAGTCACGATTATTTTTAGCTGCGTTTCGACCAAAGAAAGTATAGCCCTGAACTAGGAACCTCTGGAGCAACTTACTGTGTTTCCACCAAAGGGACCAGGGTCTAAATTTAGTTCTAGGGTCTTTATTTTACCGCCCAAAAAGTCCCTGCTCGGGGGGTAGTACTTTCCAAAAGTACTGGTACTTTGGGGGGGTGGGGCTTGCCTTGCAGTGAAATTCTGAATGGGCGAGTAGAGGCTACTGGCTTTAACTGGACAATGTCGGGTGTTTTTTCTACGACTGCTCCTCTCTTTTCCACCTTGTTTGCAAACCGATAAATCACAATCAGCAGTCAAAGTCACACAAGTCTCCCCGTTGTCCACCTGAGTTAGTATGTTGGCATTAAATGTATTGCTAGGAAATAGCAGCCAGCGTGAAGCGGTGTGTTTACAGTGGGCAGCTGATGGAGTTACGCTAAATACTGGTTCTGAAGTTGTTGTTTTAAACAGAGCCAAAGTTGGAACAGCTGATTACAGCAGGAAATAAAGCTCGTTAAACATCCCGTTCCTCTGACGCTCAGGCGGACACAGGCTCTTGTCGGCTGGAAATGTTTTAATAACCTTCCAAACTGTCGCGATTTTATTTTTGTGTTGCTTTCTCTGTGCCTGAGTTATTTTAAGAAGTTGATGGCTTTATCCAGTTTGTGATTAAATGTGTAACAAACTTTATCGTGTTTCTCTCCATTATACTCCCACACAAGTTTTTAATGGTCAAGAATAGCCTGTAGTTTTTCAATATATTCCAGTCAAATCTGATGTTAATTTATAAATTTAGCTCATGGATAGTGGTTACAGCCTACATCCTATGTCAGCTGGTTAATTGCATAATCTTCGCAGGTCTTTAAACCACGGTGGAAACGCACACAGCGATGGGCTGAAGGAACGTTTTAGTTCCTTGAAAAGAGATCCCATTTCCCAGACCTGAATATCATTGAAAATCTCTGGGGTTATTTGAAGTGGACTGTCTATGCTTGGCAAGCAAACCTACGTAACTGAAATTGGAGATGTTTTGCAAGGAGGAATGGTCCAAAATACCTTCATACAGAATCCAGACACTCATTACAGGCTTTAGGAAGTGTCTAGAGGCCATTATTTCTGCTAAAGGAGGCTCAACTAAATATTGATGTGATATTTCTGTTGGGGTGCCCAAATTTATGCACCGAACTACTTTAGTTTTGATGCATATTTCACATTTCATGTTCATCCAATAAACCTCAGTTTATAACTGTGTCCTTCAGTTATTTGATAGCTCAAAAGTAAATTGCTGATCCAAACACCCAATTATTTATAAATGAAAATCATGGAAATTGTCAGGGGTGCCTAAATTTTTGCATACGACTGTATATGAGTAAATCAGCTGGGTCTGATAACATCCCTGGCCATGTACTAAAGACCTGTGCCAATAGCTTGTTGATGTTACTGACATTTTCACCATCTCCCTGTCTCAGGAGAGGGTTCCCACCTGCTTAAAGACAGCTATTATTCCTATACCTAAAGTCTGCAGTGTTCGGTCTGAACGACTACCGCCCTGTGGCTCTCACCCCCATTCTGATGAAGTGCTTTAAAAAACTGGTTCTCCAGCACATAAAGAACAACATCCCAGCCAGCCTGGACCCTCAGCAGTTTGCTTTCAGAACCAACAGATCCATAGAGGACACCATCTCCACTGCCCTCCACTCAGCCCTCACACACCTTGAGAAAAACAACACCTACATCAGAATGCTGTTTGTGGATTTCAGCTCAGCATTCAACACAATCTCCCCTGAAACTGATCAGCAAACTCTGCACTCTGGGTTTAAATACAACACTCAACTGCAACTGGATATTGGACTTCCTCACAAACAGACCCCAGTCAGTTTGGATTGGTGGACTTCCTACCTCTTCCACACTCAACACGGGAGCCCCCCCAGATCTGTGTGCTCAGCCCCCTCCTGTTCACGCTGGATACCCACGACTGCATCCCTCGACATGAAGAGTGCTGTGTTGTGAAGTTTACGGATGACATCACCATCATCGGCCAGATTTCAAACAACGATGAGACTTCATATCAGGAGGAAATTCATAATCTTGCAGAGTTGTGCTAAGAGAACAACCTACTGCTCAATGTCGGCAAAAGAAGAAGAAAGTGTACAAAGTATGGGATTATTTCAAGCTAAAATAAAACAGCTCTGTAATGTTACAGTCCATCCCCCGTGAAACAAAACCTATGTGGCCTAACGCAATAGTACAACGGTGTAATGTTACAGTCTGGGTGTCGCCACCAAGCAAAGTACTTCTTAAACAATGCATCGATGAAATGATCTGTAGAAGCTTTGAGTACTAAAATCATCATTAGCTGCAGCACTATTAAATATAACCAAATTTCGCACGTTTAATATGAGTCCCACCCAGAACACATCTACAGGCCAACATTCACCAATAGTCACAGCGCTACCTACTGGCAACAGGAAGTGACTACTTCTATGCTGTGATGAAGCACTTCTTGCAGGTTGGTTATATCTACTTCAAAACTACATCAGAAAACTAGTGATGGTGTCATGTTGTAAAGCGTGAGTTTTCCTTCAACTGCGTATGGCGTCGTGGCGTTCCGTGCTTTGCCATGAAACAGGAAGTCATCAGAACTTCACTGGACATGCTCAGATCTGTACCAAACTTTACATGCTTGATAATGGTCCTGCCCCAAACACATCTACATAATTGCAATGTGCCTGTGTGCTTTACCTTTTTGGTAACCACTGAAATTTACCTGCATCATTTCTCCAACTTTTGTTTGGTCTCTGTAAATAATATTAAATATTAATTAAGTAATTGAACATTTTACCTCTATTACGATTATTTTGGTTTTGAATGTTGTTGTTGTTGCTCTCATAATTTACTGACCAGGTTGCTGTAAATATGCTCAACTATTAAAGGTAGATTTATTTTTTTGATTCACAGATTTCACAAATCCATTATCTAAATGTTAGTTAATAGTAATGTTGACATGCACATTACAGAGGCATGGTTCCACTATGTTTGACGCAAAATATCTGTTTATTTGTTTAATTTAATATCATTGCGGAACAAATTATTTTCACCTGCACATTGTGAGCACGGTAAATCACGCTTTGCTAGCTTCCTCTCCTCATTCATCAAAGGACATCTACGTGACAGGTGCTGTTACAGTGGTGTGAAAGAGTGTTCTTATTTTTTGCATGTTTGTTACACTGAAATGTTTCTGGTCATCAAACAAATTGAAATATTAGACAAAGATAACAAGTAAACATAAAATGCAGTTTTTAAATGAAGGTTTTTATTAAGGGGGAAAAAAATCCAAACCTACATGGCCCTGATTGGAAAAGTCATTGCCCCCCTCCCCCGTTAAAACAATAATCAACTGTGGTTTATCACATCTTTGGAAAGCTGAGTTCAATTTCTCTAGCCACACACAGGCCTTATTACTACCATACCTATTCTCAATTAAGAAATCACTTACAGTGAGGAAAATAAGTATTTGAACACCCTGCTATTTTGCAAGTTCTCCCACTTAGAAATCATGGAGGGGTCTGAAATTGTCATCGTAGGTGCATGTCCACTGTGAGAGACATAATCTTAAAAAAAAAAAAAATCCAGAAAAAAAAATCCAGAAATCACAATGTATGATT
>NC_060162.1:29307113-29308084 GCF_021292245.1 Micropterus dolomieu | reverse complement strand
AGCGTACTACTCGTCATTAATAGAGGAAAATAGGAACAACCCAAAGTTTCTTTTCAGCACTGTAGCCAGGCTGACAGAGAGTCACAGCTCTATTGAGCCAAGTATTCCCATAGCTCTCAGTAGTTACGACTTCATGAGCTTCTTTAATGATAAAATTCTAGCTATTAGAGACAAAATTCACCAAGACCTGCCCTCAACTGGCACCGACTTATCTCTAAACTCAGGAACCTTAGAAACAGCTGTAGAACCAGATATACAGTGAGGAAAATAAGTATTTGAAGTTAAGTTATTTTGCAAGTTCTCCCACTTAGAAATCATGGAGGGGTCTGAAATTGTCATCGTAGGTGCATGTCCACTGTGAGAGACATAATCTAAAAACAAAAAAATCCAGAAACCACAATGTATGATTTTTTAACTATTTATTTGTATGATACAGCTGCTAATAAGTATTTGAACACCTGAGAAAATCAATGTTAATATTTGGTACAGTAGCCTTTGTTCGCAATTACAGAGGTCAAACGTTTCCTGTAGTTTTTCACCAGGTTTGCACACACTGCAGGAGGGATTTTGGCCCACTCCTCCACACAGATCTTCTCTAGATCAGTCAGGTTTCTGGGCTGTCGCTGAGAAACACGGAGTTTGAGCTCCCTCCAAAGATTCTCTATTGGGTTTAGGTCTGGAGACTGGCTAGGCCACACCAGAACCTCGATATGCTTCTTACAGAGCCACTCCTTGGTTATCCTGGCTGTGTGCTTCGGGTCATTGTCATGTTGGAAGACCCAGCCTCGACCCATCTTCAATGCTCTAACTGAGGGAAGGAGGTTGTTCCCCAAAATCTCGCAATACATGGCCCCGGTCATCCTCTCCTTAATACAGTGCAGTCGCCCTGTCCCATGTGCAGAAAAACACCCCCAAAGCATGATGCTACCACCCCCATGCTTCACAGTAGGGATGGTGTTCTTGGGATGGTG
>NC_060162.1:29302974-29307013 GCF_021292245.1 Micropterus dolomieu | reverse complement strand
TTTTAACTCCTAAATTATAGCATTAGTTTACTTTCATTAGCTCTTCTATGCCGTATGAGTCAAATGCTTCCCACAATCGAACCTCCAGGCTCATTGTTCAGCAAATGTTTATGTTCCCTGTATCCAACCATCTTTTTATCACCTTAGTTAGAGAATAAATTCACTGTAATATAATCAAGAGCTGTGTGTGTTGCCTATTTCTAGTTCCTGCCAAGAGAATTGACCCTTTAGATATGAGACTGACTGACTGATTTAAGATAATTGAGCGATTATTAACTAACTGATCACTAGTAATAATTGTATAATTATTCAAAACTACCTAGAGGTCCGGAGACTCTAGGATTCTCCGGTGGTGCCCTGAAACGAGGAATAAAATAAAATAAAATGATTTTATGAATCTTAAAAATTCATAATTGGGTATCAATTCTCATAAATTTATTTAAATGCATAACAAAAATTTTTAGGTCTGCTACACTAGTGTTTGGAAGGGAAAGGAGAAGTGTTTTATTGTTGCTTTTTCTTTTTTATTTTAGGGAGAGGAGAAGTGTGTGTTGCAGCTCAGTGTTTTTCCTCCGGTGTTTTTGAGGGCATGTTGGAGTAGCCTCTTGGCGAGCGTTACATGAGGCGCATTTAGCTTTCATGAAAGGGAAGCGGATGGACTACAAACGAGCTGTTTTCAGACAGTTCAGAGCAGAGTTTACTGTGGGAGATGGGAGCTCCCTTTGGGCTTCTTCACTTTGCAAACCTATTACATGCACAAAAAGGTATATAACTCACTAAAGAAGAGGGAAAAACTAATAACAAACATGGAGCCGCAGATGGCTGCCTTGGGATTACGCTCCGTAGTGCTTTTTGTGTTTTTGTTAATTAATGCTGTTTTCTGCCGTCCCTCTCTGGTAACTTATACCAGAGAAGAGCTCTTAAACATTGGAATTTCAACCACTCTTATTGACCCTGGAACTTTCCCGGAGTTACTAGTTGGAGGAGCGGCAGCTCTGTTTGGGATGCTTCGGAAACGGCGCAGGGGAAAACGTGCAGGCGTGCTGGTTAAGCTGAGACAGCGGGGATTTTGCACTGCGCTCCCTTAAACTCACCTGACGAATGTCCGCTCTCTGGCCAACAAAATGGACGAATTGCTGCTCCTCAACAGAACTAACTTGGACTTCTGCAGATCTGCTGCCCTCTGTTTCACCGAATCCTGGCTCACCGAGCGCATCCCGGACAGCGCGCTTCACCTTCCGGGATTTAATCTCATCCATGTAGATCGCAAAAGGGAGCTCACGGGAAAAACACGGGGAGGCGGAGTTACAGGCCTGCTTTGAATGCACTGACTGGAGTGTTTTTGAGGCTGCAGCCACTGACCTGGACGAACTAACTGACACTGTGACATCTTACATCAGTTTTTGTGAGGACATGTGTGTGCCGACTAAAACCTTCCGCACATACAACAACCAAAAACCCTGGTTCACAGCGAAACTCAGGCAGCTTCGTCAGACCAAGGAGGGGGCCTTCAGACAACCAGGTTGTACAACCAGGCCAGGAACACATTGACTAAAGACGTCAAAGCTGCAAAGAGGAGCTATGCTGAAAAGCTAAATAACGGCTTTGCAGCCAACGACCCTGCGTCAGTGTGAAGAAGGAACACTCACAAACTACAAGAGACCATCCCCCAACACTGCTATACTCAACGACTGGCAGACGAGCTGAATGGTTTCAACTGTAGGTTTGAAAAGCCCAGAGTCACACCTCTCCCCCACTCCAACGCCATCTACAAACAGTCACTTTCCCCTCTGACCTCTCACCTGCACTCAAGATCTGTGAAGAGGATGTGAGCCAACTCTTCCAAAGGCAGAAAATCAGGAAGGCTCCTGGACCTGACGGAGTCTCACCGTCGTGCCTGAAAATCTGCAGTTTGCCTACAGGGCTAACAGGTCAGTGGATGATGCTGTCAACTTGGGTCTGCATCACATCCTGCAATACCTCGACTCTCCAGGGACATATGCTAGGATCCTGTTTGTGGAATTCAGCTCGGCGTTCAACACCATCATCCCGGACATCCTCAGCACCAAACTCACCCAGCTCACTGTGCCAGCCTCCATCTGTCAGTGGATCACAGACTTCCTGACTGACAGGAGTCAGCAGGTGAGGCTGGGAAACATCACATCCAGCACCCCGACTATCAGCACTGCTGCCCCCCAGGGGTGTGTGCTCTCCCCACTGCTCTTCTCCCTCTACACCAACGACTGCACCTCAGGGGACCCATCTGTCAAACTCCTAAAGTTCGCTGACGACACAACAGTCATCGGCCTCATCCGGGACAGTGACGAGTCGGCCTACAGACGGGAGGTTGATCAGCTGGCTCTCTGGTGCGGTCAGAACAACCTGGAGCTCAACACACTCAAAACTGTGGAGATGACCGTGGACTTCAGGAGGAGCCCCCCCCCACTCTGCCCCCATCACCATACTCAACAGCCCTGTGTCTGCTGTGGAATCCTTCAGGTTTCTGGGTTCCACTATATCTGCCACCAAAAAATGAAAGAAAATGGCAAAAAACCAAAGACTCCGCTGACCTTAAGGGCTACCAATTGCTCCTATCCTCCTTCTCAACAAGCATCAGTGCTGCCAAAACTGCGTTCTATAATGACAGAATAAGCAGTGCCACTGACTCAAGGAAATTATTTTCCACTTTTAAAGCGCTACTAAATCCTCCTCCACCTCCACCACCCACAAACATGTCTGCTGATACCTTTGCTGCCTTCTTCACAGGCAAAGTGAAGGCTATAACCAGCCAATTCTTTGAAACACTCAAACTCAACCATTGTAGCAGTCCTACTACATCTTTTCCTCTGCCCTCCCAGGTCAGTGGTTGTTCACTCTCCTCGTTTACTCCTCTCACAGAGAGTGAAGTATCAGAAATCTTGACCCGTAGCCGTCCAACTACATGCCCACTGGACCCGATTCCTACGAATCTCCTCCAAGCCATAATTCCTACTGTGGTCCCGACAATCACTCATGTGGTAAATACTTCTCTGGCTTCAGGAACCTTCCCGACCACTTTCAAAAGGGCTCGGGTTACACCCTTGCTCAAAAAGCCCTCACTTGACCCAACTCAAGTTGAGAACTATCGACCAGTGTCTCTTCTACCTTTTTTATCCAAAACTATTGAACGGGCAGTATTCAAACAGGTCTCAGAATTCCTCTCACGGAATGACCTCCTAGATCCATACCAGTCTGGTTTTAAGAGTGCCCACTCTACTGAAACGGCTCTTCTGTCTGTAACAGAAGCCCTAAGGTCAGCTAAAGCTGCAGCCCAATCCTCGTTTCTTATCCTGCTTGACCTATCAGCTGCCTTTGACACAGTCAACCACAGGATCCTGCTATCCTCTCTCTCAGCAATGGGCATCTCGAGTAAAGCACTCCTGTGGTTCGAATCCTACCTCTCGGGGCGTTCCTACAATGTTTTGTGGCAAGGACAATTACCCTCCTCCCACTGCCTCTCCACAGGGGTGCCCCAAGGCTCAGTGCTTGGGCCCCTTCTCTTCTCAATTTACACCACCTCACTGGGGCCGATCATTCGCTCGCACGGCTTCTCTTACCACTGTTACGCAGGCGACACGCAACTCTACCTATCCTTCCCGCCAGGCAATCCCACTGTCTCGGCGTGGATCATGGACTGTCTATGGGACATACCTGCATGGATGAAGGCTTGCCTTCAACTAAACCTCTCTAAGACTGAACTCTTGGTCATTCCAGCCAAGCAATCTATCCACCATAACATCAAACTACAAATTGACTCCGCAACCATCACTCCAGCCAAGGTGGTGAGAAACTTGAGTGTCATGATTGATAACCAGCTGTCCTTTTCAGACCATGTTGCTGCTGTCTCTCTTTCATGCCGCTTTTCTCTATACAACATAAGGAAAATCAGGCCCTACCTCACTCAGTACGCCACCCAGCTTCTGGTACAGGCCATGGTTATCTCTCGCATCGACTATTGCAATGCCCTCCTAGCAGGTCTTCCAGCTTGTGCGGTGAAACC
>NC_060162.1:29252205-29302841 GCF_021292245.1 Micropterus dolomieu | reverse complement strand
GATAATAAATGGAGTGGAGGTGGACATTTTGAAGGCAGACTAACAGGTCTTTGAGAGTCAGAATTCTAGCTGATAGACAGGTGTTCAAATACTTATTTGCAGCTGTATCATACAAATAAATAGTTAAAAAATCATACATTGTGGTTTCTGGATTATTCCATCCTATTCAAGATTATGTCTCTCACAGTGGACATGCACCTACGATGACAATTTCAGACCCCTCCATGATTTCTAAGTGGGAGAACTTGCAAAATAGCAGGGTGTTCAAATACTTATTTTCCTCACTGTAAATAGGACCTGCCTGATAAAGTGAAGTAAACCAAAAGATTCTCAAAAGCTAGACATCATAAGTCCAAAGAAATTCAGGAACAAACGAGAAACAGAGTAATTGAGTTTTATCAGTCTGGAAAAGGTTATAAAGCCTTTTCTAAAGCTTTGGGATTCCAGCGAACGACATTGAAAGCCATTATTCACAAATGGCGAAAACATGGAACACTGGTGAAAAGAACATCATACCAACAGTAAAATATGTTGGTGGTAGTGTGATGGTCTGGGGCTGTTTTGCTGCTTCAGGACCTGGAAGACTTGATATGGTAAATGGAAGCATGAATTCTGCTGTCTACCAAAAAATCCTGAAGGAGAATATCCGGCCAACTGTTTGTGACCTCAAGCGGAACACACTTGGGTTCTGCAGCAGGACAATGATCTAAAAAACACCAGCAAGTCCACCTCTGAATGGCTTAAGAAAAACAAAATGAAGACCTTCAAGTGGCTTAGTAAAAGTCTTGACCTGAATCCGATTGAGATGTTGTGGCGTGACCTTAAAAAAGCGGTTAAGGCTCAAACCCTCCAATGTGGCTGAATTACAACAATTCTGCAAAGATGAGTGGGCCAAAATTCCTCCACAGCGCTGTAAAAGACTCATTGCCAGGTATTGCAAATACTTGATTGTTGCTGTTAAGGGTGGCCCAACCAGTTATTAGGTTTAGGGTGAATCACTTATTCACAGGGCCAAGTAGGTTTTTTTCTCCCCTTAATAATAAAAACCTTCATTTTGTGTTATCTCTGTTTAATATTTAAATTTGTTTGATGATCTGAAAAATTTCAGTGTGACAAACATACAAAAAATAAGAAATCAGAAACACTGTGTAAGAGCAGTGGAGTTCGGTCTTAACTGCAGTGCAATGTGTGTGCGTAGCGAGTGAGTGGACAAGCTAATGACAGAGAACACATTTCAAAGCAGTAAGTAGGCTTACTGTAAAAACCTACTAGTAGCTTACCAGGCTTTTCAATCAGTCTCTGTAGGATTATATCACTATACAAAAGTTTCACCGCAGCAAACATAAAAGCACCCTATAAAACACACTGTGCGATCTCCTACAGATAGTGAAGTTATTTCCAAAGGGAGCTGATTGCTCAGTAGAGGGCGTTTATATGGAGTTGATCTCTTATCTTAGTGTTTCTCAACGGGGGCGGTACTGTCCCCCAGGGGGCATTCAGAAGTTGATGGGGGATTGCTGGCAATATTTTGGCGCGGAGCTGCTTTTTGGGGGCGTTTTGTTGAGGCAAAAGTTTTAAGGTGAGTTTACACCAAAGATTCATAACAATAGGAGTTTAAACTTTCGCCTACTTGCAAAAAACTCGTCTGCAACATTAAAACCTTCCAGTTTACTCTACTGCGACTGGACAAGATGGTTTGAATCGTGACTACTCTTCAGTGTTTCTGTCAGCTGCTTGTGGCGTAGCTCCATGCTGCCTTCACGGAAATAGGAAGTTAGAGTAGCCAATCATCTGTAAAATTTCATCCACATGGTGTTTACTGTGTAAACTCTGGAAAATTAACGCTCTCTTTCATGATATTACTGTAGAAAAATGTCTTTCTCTCAAAAGCATTAATTTCTCTGAGGAATTCACCATGAATGCCTTTTTGCCGTGTTTCCACATTCACAAGGGGGTTTCTGCTGTTTGACTTCCCCTGAAAGCAACTTAGCATCCAGCACCTAATGCGACACCAGCGAGTGCCGTGAGATTAATCAATCAAGTGAACCCACATTGCGCTGTCAATCGCATTGGGTTTGTGCCCAAGCGATATGCGATAACGTGACATGTAGAGTTTCAATAAAAAATAATGTAAAATTAAAACGGAGGGGCCGTCTTGCTCTGTTTGGGACTGTGACCTGCACTTTTTCCGAGCTGCTGAAGCTGTGTGTGTGGATTTGTGGTAAGAACTCTGCCTGATCACAGTTTTGCTTAGGCTACCTGTCAACCATTTACTTATCTTATCTTATCCTGTTTAAATACATGGAAAACATGTTAAAACAGAGGATTTGTATGAAACGTTATGATGAACAACAAATACAACTGTGTGATTATGTGCTCTAATTTTTGTTTGCAGGCTTTTAAGTATGACTGAAAATACCGGTTGTGGGAGCTTTTTTTCGTTATAGGTGTGCCTTCAGCAGGCCAGCCACAATTATATTTATTGTCTTGCTCGCATTGAGCACCAAATGTCCCTACAGATGTAAACACAGACAGTACATCCATGTTTTTTTTGTATGTATGTATGTAAATGCATTATCTAAACTGACTGGCTGTATTATCTTGAATATGTCAAGAACCTAGTATTTATTTTGATTCTTTTAATTACACAAGATGAATAAGGCATGCAGGTATGCAGACAGTTACAGAAAATCTTGAATGTAGTTGCTACCTTGTAGTTACAAACAACAAGACAGTGGGTGGAATATAAAAGGTTTTTATCTATTGTTTACATTAAACCGTTCTTTATTTTTAATTTCGTCATGTGCTTTGTTTTTTCTTAGGTATTCTTTTTGTTTTTTAAACTGTATTTTTACAAAAACAAACAACAAACAGTGCCATCACAGGTGAGACGAAACGCTTGACAGTACACAAGAAATAAAATAGTAAAGGGGGAAGGCAAGACTGAGATGCATCAAAGAATGTATCCCGTAATGTATGTACGGGAGACCCACAGACCCTTGCCTCAGGCTCATAGGTTCTGTATAATCTGTGGCTTTAGCTCAGCGAAATCCAAAGTACCTCTAAGGGGGCGAGAGTCCAGTCTATCAGTCCCAGCACAGAAAGTAATAGGAAAAAGCTCTCTAAACAGATATACAAAAATATAATCAGTTAATATTCCAGTAAGATTTCCAGTTTTACCAATATTTTTCACATTCTTTTTTGTGGTGTGGCTCAGGGAAAAAGTCAATTTTTCCAGAATGTAGATTTCCTGGACTATTTCTTTCCATCCATGGACTGTTTCCTCGTTTTAAAATCTGCCAAGTGCCTACTTGGCAGATAAATTCAAAACACTATAATTAAAATCAAGTCTGTGGTTAATGATTAATCAGATCTTAGTTACTACATCTGATCAGTAAGAAGAGATATAAGAACATGCCCAAATTTTATTTTAAATGACCCGCAGATATATTACCACACATTATCCAAGAAGCCATGTTCAGGTAGCTTTGTGAACTTTTTATTTTAGGAGTAATAAAAAAAACCTTAAAAGGTTTTTCCAGGTGAATTCCCTCCACAGATCTGAGCTTGAAGTGGTAGTCTGTGTCTGATATATGTTTAACTAGTCATCTTTATTTAATTTTATGTTTGCTTCTTTTTTCTATTGATGAAAGATGTTTTTCCATTTGTAAACATGAATGTCCTGGAAATCAATTTTCTGTTATTACTGATATCTGGAAAAAAATCATTGGTTTTTAATCCTGTTACCTTTCTATTTAATTCCGTTTCCATTCAGACCTTTTGTGACACTCTTCCTGTGGGTCATAGTTAAAGGTGTCTGAGTTTTTGCTAGGTTTAATTTATGGCCAGAGTATGAGCCAAAAACTTTAAGCAGAGAAAACATTTTAGGCAAACTTACATTAGGGTTTTTGAGGGTGCTTTCACACCTGCCTCATTTAGTTCGCTAGAATCGCACTAGAGTTCATTTTCCCCCTTTAGTGCGGTTCGTTTGGGCAGGTGTGAATGCAGCAATCGCACTCGGGTGCGCACCGAAAGCGGACCAAACAAGTGTACCGAGACCACCTCTTCAGTTAATTTTGCGCCAAATTAATGCATTTAAGAGGCTATCTATGAAGAACTTTGTACGCACAATGTTGTACTCTAACTATTTAATCATAAACCCATTGTATAGGTATAAATGGTGATGAAACGGCAACAAAAGTCAACAAATGTATTTATTGTTTTCCCTAACATTTCATTGTAGTTTGGTTGGTTGTTTGTTTTTTTTTTTTTACTTTGGATTATATTCAAAGAATGTATAATTAAATTAATCTTTGCATAAAGTATAGATACCGTATTTTGAAAACCGGGTGTTGTCACATGTGTATCCTCCTGCTAAATTCATCAAGTCCGGCCCAATTTGATAAATAATGTTGTATGTGGTGCTGGTGTTGTAGTACTCGAGACCGGTCTTGGTCTTAAGACCACTTTTTGATGGTCTTGGTCTCGTCTCGGACTCAACCGCTTAATCGCATTCTCAGAAACGAATGACAGAAACGGACCGTTAATGTTACCGTAGTTACCTAAAAAGAAAAGTGGTTTTCTCACGTCTGATGCCAAAGTGTGTGCGTGTGCGAGCTTACAGCAACGCGGAGCAGTAGCGCAAAACACAACCTTAGAGGTCTGAAATGTTATAATGAGATGTGTAAAAATATTTTCTGTTCATATTGAAACTATGGCGGAGCAATGCTCTTGTTAATTAAGGGGAAACACTGAAAAGGCTGGCTTTGTGTTTCATAGAGCTCACACTTTGAAACACAGTCCCACAGTTTCTGCCCCCTTTGCCTGAAAGTCGGCCATTGGAAGTGCTGCTTCAGACAAGGCATGTTTCTATTGCAAGGTCATCTTACTGAGGACTGTCCTGTCTTGAACAAAAAACATATATGTTAAGCCTATAGCCTTAATAAAAACTGTTAACACAGCTGCAATTCAAGTTACCAGCGAGCATCCAACTCGAAAGCCAGAGTTGGTTGGCTCTTCATCTTCAGATTCAGAAGGAGCTTTATTGCCAAGTAGTGTAACATATGAGGAATTTGCATTGGTGATAAGGTGCTACACGTAGACAAATGTACAGTTGACATTTCCTTATGATCCTCCAGGACTTTCTTCAGTTTAATGAGAAGTCTGCCTTGGGCTCTAGTACTATTGTTCAAGGTTTTGGTGGCGGTTACCTGTCCTTCCCCACGCATTATCTTAACCTCCAAACCGCTTGGGGAGGTTGTTGTCGCTCTTTGTCCCTATATTCCTATTGAAGGTGTGTCTTTCATTTTAGGCAATGACCTGGCCGGTGGTGGAGTGCTTGCGGCTCCTGAGGTGATTCTTTCCCGGTAGCATCTAAAAGCCCAGATGAACTTGAAAAGCAATATCCAGATACGTTCTCTGTTTGTGTTGCTACCTGTGCTATGGCAAAGAAAAACCAAGCCAAAACCTGTGACTCTGAGATTGCGTCTGACACCTTCATGGAAAATTAGGAGACGTTAGGCTTTGGTACAGTGTTCCCCTCTCGTAAAAAGCTAAAAGTGGAACAAGGAAAAGATACAACTTTGGTTTCCCTCTTTGAAGAGGCTGTTTCTGAAGATGCAGTTACTGCTGTTTCTTGTGGGTACTTTTTGAATGATGAACTGAATTTTCCTAAGATTTCTTAAGGCTTTGCTGCTTTTTACAGTTTGCACAAAGGAACCTCTGTTTGAGTGTTACCAGATATTGTTTTGTAGTTTTAGCAGACCTCCCTCCCCGTGTCTACCCTGCTCCCCTTCTCTTTATTTGCTGCACATATTGTACACAGAAACAGGAAGTGAAGGACGCCCTGGGCTTCTGGTGTGGCCTTTGTCTCTGTATTAGCCACAGCTGATGGCCTTACAGCTGTTGTAACACACACACATAGACCCCCTCCGCTACAGCCTGATGTCAGAAATAGCACAACAACCCCACCCCCCTCCTGATACGATAGTTACCAGCTTCCACGGAAAGTAAGGTGAGGTATGAGCAGCAGGCATAGAGATTCAGTGTAAGCAGAAATCTTCAAGCGTGAATGTTGTAACTGGTCAGTCTTCAGTTCAAAAACAATCACATCACAATACTTCAAACCTCTTTGTAATGTCACCGTAATCCCAGAACTATAATACTACTGATAGGAAGGATTATGACAGTAAGACCCAGGAATTGTCCTTGGAGTTTACTTGATGTTCCCAGAATTTTATATATACAGTATCTATAGCAAGAGCTGCGTTTTATCAGTCATGAAAGTAGCACTGTATTGAATACTTTGAGGCTTCGAAGCTTTGTTAATAAGGTTGACATTCGAATTGTAAATCAACATTCGAATGCTGCTAATACTATTCATAGTTTTCACGTGATGCCACATTTAAAGGAAAACGCTCCCTTAGAGGGCCAAAAAGACGTTATTTTCCGCTGCCCGCCAGCCACGAAGCAAGTGATACACTGTTACTTTGAGTTTGTTACTTTTGCCTTGCCAAAATGCTGGATGGTTGTTGTGCTTTTAGATGCACTAATCGAAGGAGAGAGATGAATGTTAGGGGAGGGATTCCCCACAAGGTAAACGCAGACATTACCACGGAGTGGCGGCAGGGACCTGGCGTTTTTTAATAGCAGAAATGTGTCAGCGGATACTGTAACGTGATATGGATTGGAAGTGCCCAACACTTGCAGTTTGTGTTCATATCTTTCTTTTTCTGAAGTTGAGTTGTCAAATAAAATTGAACTGCTTTTGCTGCGTTTCTACGATGTAGTCGTGGTGCTCCAGATCACCGTACACGTGACTGAATACATTGAATAAAGACGTGCCAGTGACCAGGTTCCATTGCTGCCTCCGGCCCTCTCCTCTACTCTGTCTGGGCCATGGACGTATAGCTGCGGGTCAGTTACTCTGACAGAGGTCTGCTTCCTGAGATGCTGCAGAGGAGAGTTTTGTTGGATTCATTCACTGTTAGTAGAACTGTGTGTTTGTATTGGGCAGTTACTGTATAATACACTGTAGTGGACTTCAACTTGTTGTGCCTCTTGCTGTGAAATGGTGAACGGTTGCAAGCCTGCTGCTTCTTGCAGTACATCATGATTGGGTGGTAAATAAAAGTTAAGAATGTCCAGATAACAAGTGCTGCTGCATTGTTAGAACCTGCAGAAACCTTGCTGAGCAAAGAAGCTTAGTTGACAATGCAGCTTGTGTCATGCTTCTGAGAACATCAGAATTTAAGAAATTCTGTTTTGTCTTAGCCTGAATGTGAACATGTGACTGACCGTGACTGACTATGTGTGCCAGTGTTGGTTAGTACAGAGATCACTGATGGCCGGAATGTTTAAACTGTTCCTATCTGTGTAGTGTTGAATGGTGTCAGTGCTTCACATGGAGCAGTGGGTAGCAGCAGCAGTGAGAACACAGCAGTGTCAGATGTACTGCAATTTGCAAACACTGTGGTTGTATTGACTAAACCAGACATGCCAGGGTTTAACAATAATTGTTGCCCTCTGGCCAGTAGGAAGAGACGCTAGGACAGTACACTCAAGAGCTTACTGTCCTGATTGGACCACTACTGAAAAATAAACCTCAAACCTTAAAGAACTAATGTAAGAACATGTTTAGCCTACATAATGTCACTTTTATCCAGACCCTGAGACTTGGCCCTCAACTGCCCATGTTACAGGCATATTGGGATATGCATACATTCCAACCAGTCATTTTACAACCCTGTCACTGACATTGTGGCAGCCATCTGGAATAAATATGGTGATCGACTGATAGGGATTTTTCAATGGCCGACGCTGATATTTATAGAGCAGGGTGGCTGATGGTCAAAACTAAGAAAAGTGTGTTATGTATTCCATAATTTGTATTCCATGGGGCGGCTGTGGCTCAGGAGGTTGGCCGTTAATCGGAAGGTTGGTGGTTCAATCCCTGGCTCCCCCTGGTTGCGTGTCGAAGTGTCCTTGGGCAAGATACTGAACCCCGATTTGCCCCTGGCGGCTGTTCCGCCAGTGTATGAGTGAGTGTGAATGCTAGTTTCTGTTTGAGCACTTGGGCTCAGTGTATGAATGTGTATGACTGGTGAATGCAGATGTAGTGTAAAAGTACTTTGAGTGGTCGAAAAGACTAGAAAGGTGCTATACAAGAACAGAGCATTTACATTTACATAATTTCACGTGGAGTACAATCTGATTTCTTCTTCTCTCGTGACTGGTGTTTAAGGGAGAATGAGGTACAGTTTGTCAGAAGTGATGTCATTCAGCTGCATCATTCTACTGTAACTATATATATTTAACGTTAGCCAGTACTGCTTTTAGATGAGATCTGCTGTCATTAAGGAGAAAACTGTTAACATTTTAGAAAAGACAACTGTGACCTTTGGAGGCCTCCAAACTAATCACCTTTTTCACCACCTTCCCAAAACTCAAAAAGGACATCCATAGCAGCTCACTGACGAGGCTGCTGCTGCAGATGTGTCTGTCTTTGGCCATGTGAATGCCGGTATCGGCCGAAGCCAATTGTCCTAAAATGCCAGATTAATCAGCCAAACAAGATCCAAAGCTTTCGAAAACACTGACATGCACCATCAAGTGTAGTACCCATTTCATTCTTCAGAAATCTATACAAACTGCAGAGGCTCACTGAAATAAGTAGGAAGGAAATGTGATAACAATATTTTCTCACCCATCCCCCCACAATATTCCCTCCTCTGCTTTCTCAGAACCATGGAATTTTGTCCCCTTCAAGGAACACAGAAACAGTGATGACCTTCATAACCACATTTCATGTTGCCTGCGGTCCTCGCTCTCACAGCACTCTGCACTGCATGGCAGATCGACTGTCCGCTCCCAGTACTGCTAAGCTAAGCACTTCTCACAGCACACATGCACCATTTTCACTCAGTCACAGCATGAGGGGTGAATGTTAACATCACTTTCTCACATGATACCATCCCCTCCCATAACCCATAGAGTGGCACAATAAACTCCCAAAGGCTGCTGTGAAAAAACATAGAATTACGTTAAAATGTCAAGGCCAACAGAACTGACTGCAGTCCGCACACCATACTGGAACAAACAGTAAACAGTGGCCAATTTCCCAACAAATAAGTGTGTGTGTGTGTGTATATAGCACTGTACAAAAGTTATTTTGGAGGCAAAGGGTGGTCACACCAAATGTTGATTTGATTTGGGCTTTTCTTCTGTTCACTAACTTTTCATTTTGTTAATTGATAAATATCATCTTACTATTTTTGAAAGCATTCTTACTTTACAACATTTTTCCACACCTGCTGAAAATCCTTGCACAGTACTGTATGTATTTGTGAAGGGTCTCAGAATGCCTTCTAGTGATCTTGCTGAAAGTAACAAAGGCTTCTTCAAAGTTGTGGTCTTGAAAGTTTAAATCATAATTGCTCATTTTCATAACATGCTAATTTTACAGAAAGTTATTGAATGCTTGTTTGGTTATCACCTAACATTTTAAAAAAGTGTTTTTTGTTTGATGAAATGAGGTTTTGCAGAAAATGTGTATATGTTCCTCACTATATCTAACACTAAATAAAAATACAGCAAAACACAAACATTTTGTAGGAGTTTTCTCCTCTTTGCTCAAGTGAGCCTCAACTCAGGAAATGAGTGTGGCCTTTTGTTCCCTTCAATAACCTGCTAAGAAGAAAGTCAAGGTTCCCAGCTCTTAAATCTTCACCTTGAACTGAGGACACAGTGACAAAGAGAGCTTTTGTCTGTGTACATCAGTTAACGTACCACATGTCTACAGAGCTGACGTGCATGTTGTTTAGACGGAAACTGCTTGACGAGTGAGTCAAAGATGTTTGGAGGTCAGTTTTAATGTGACAGAAGTAGTCTCTCACTCTGCTTATTGAAGCAGCCTGTTTCATGAGAAAGGAGCAGAAAGTCCTGAGAGCTCGTGGTTAGCGTCATGGAAAATCTACAGACATCCTTTTATATACATTTGCACAAGCTGCCACATGTGTGTTTGTATGCTGTATGGCAGGATGTGCCTACACTCACGCTAATTTGTGTTCATTTGTTGGTTTTGGTGGCCGACACATGTATGCAAAGCACATGTGATGGAAAGTTAGAAGTTAACAGGGCATAGGAGTAGGATGTTTACCGAGTACCGTATTCATTGAGCTGAGAATTGTGCCTATTTGGGACACACTGTTCTGCTTTTATTCATGATTTATACATTCTCCACATCCACAAAACATTGACCTCCAGACTGTTGTGGCTGCACCAGGTCACCAGATGGTCGATCTCCCACCTGTAGGCGGACTCATACCCACCAGAGATGAGCCCAAAGAGGGTGGTATCATCTGCAAACAGGAGCTTGTCAGACTGATGACTGGAGGTGTAGCTGTTGGTATACAGGGAGAAGAGAAGGGGGGAAAGAACGCAGCCTTGAGGGGAACCGGTGCTGATGGTCCTGGAATCAGAGACCTGTTTTCCCAGCTTCACGTGCTGCTTCCTGTCCGTTAGGAAGTCAGTGATCCACTTGCAAGTGGAGTCAGGCACGCTCAGCTGGGAGAGCTTGTCCTGCAGCAGGGTGGGGATGATGGGGTTGAAAGCAGAGCTGAAATCCACAAACAGGATCCTGGCGTAGGTTCCTGGGGAGTCCAGGTGATGGAGGATGTAGTGAAGGGCCATGTTTACGGCATCATCTTAGGGCTGGACGATATGGCAAAAATGTTATCACGATAAAAGGTTTCGTATCTTTCGATATCGATAATTATCTAAGTATTATTATAGAAATAATAATAAATTTATTTTATTTTTGACAAGTATCAAATCATTATTTCTTTTGAGTTTAAAGGCTGATTTTTGCCCCTTAGTGAAAGCTGAAGAAACCTGATGGGTAATTGGGGTTTAAACTTTTCTTTATGGTCAACACAGTGAACAACAATTGATAAAACTTTGTCAACAATATCCACAAGTAAATAAAACTTTGTCAACAAATATCCACAAGTAAAATTAAGTAAAAAAAAAACTTTTTCAGTCCTTTTTCCTCAACAAATAAACATCTTAATAAAAAATTAAGTCTGAATTTGTGTTTGATTTAGGTGAATAATATTAAACATTTAGTGAACATTTGTTATATTGTTATTGAAAAAAAAAATTAAAATAAATATATAATAAAATTATATTGCGATTGTTATTGTTTTATTGTCCAGCCCTACATCATCTACGGGCCTGTTGGCTCTGTAGGTGAAATTCAGAGGGTCCAAGAGTGGGTCTGTGATGGATTTAGGGTGGGACAACCCAAGGTTGAACGCCTTGTGTTGTCCTACCTTAAATCCATCACAGAGGTCAGGGCGACGGGTCTGAAGTTGTTTAGTCCTGTGGTCCTATTTTTATTATTATGCAAGTCATGTAACTGACGTGACAAATGACCAACTCACTGTGAACACTGCATGTGAGAGCTACCAGGAGTAGTTGTCTGTACATGCTCTTGTAGAATCCGGTCAGCTGAGATTGATAGATTATCCGACTCTATTATTTTTTATTTTTTTTTATAGTGATAAATCGACTGTTATAAATGCAGATGCCGATTTATCCGCATGTAGCTTATATCTGCCTATAATTTCTGCACAACGATAAATCGGTTGGGCTCTATTGGAGACTCCTAGTTGTAGTTTAAAAAAAGACAAAGGGGATGACATATTTAAATACAAATTATAGCAATGTCAATATTTTACTGACAACAGAGAGAATGATCAACTGAATCTACGGTTTCAGTGCGTTCAGCACCAACAGAGCAAGCAGACACACTGGAGACTAGTTGGTGAACACAGCGGAGTATTTAGCAGCTAAAGAGCCAGGTGAATTTCCTGGGAGACCAAAAACAGAGCTAAAATAGAATGAATATTGGACTTATATTCATTATGTGGCCAGAAACATGACTCAAAATTAATGATATTGCTCCATAACTGCTGGATATATAAATAAGAACTGTTTGCTAAGTCGCCATTTTTATTAAAAAGGTGTTATATGTAAGTGTTGTGTTCACAACTTGTTTCTGCTGACCTCAAGTGGCCACAAAAACTGTTTCAGGTGTGTATGGAAGTTTCAGTGCTTGTCAACTTAGATGCTTGTCACACACGTTTTTCCAGCAACAGTCGAATGTAATCGGAGCATATATGAAAAACATGATTGGTAGAAGTAACAGACCATGTGCTGAATTGAAATAACTATAGATTTTTCACATAATACCGCCATGTGAAAGCAGGTTTTAATCACCACGAACTTTATTAATATAAATTTTAAATACGCTTCTCACCTTCCTTGGAATTATCTGCTCCCCACACTCCGACACACAGACACACAAGAGGCCTACACCTCAGGTAAACACACCGGCTTGCCCGGCCTCTCTCAATACAAGATGTAAGATTCGTCAAGATACAGCTCGCCGAATTAACTAATAACTGTTCACATTTGCTGTGTACCACTGGATGCTCTGACAACTGTCACTGAATGAATTTGATACTGAAGAAATCTTAAAACCGTAGGATTCAGGAAAGGGTTCCAGTTGCTTGTGAGTTACAAACTGAACGTTGAGCCAATATTATATTGCAGCCTCCGGTACTGCAGCTATATAAGATTGTCCTGTTTTTCAAACTAAAAACCCACTTATGTTGATGTTCAAACTCATCTTAATTACATTTAATCTGGCACCGCCATCGCTCAAGTGTATCTGCTACAGGTTTATCAAGTGTAACACACAAAACTACACAAATTGGACACATTAAATATCAAAATCAATATTTTTCCGTTGTTTTTAAAACCGAAAAACAAACTGTCTGTTTTCCGTTTTAGTTTTTAAAACAACTTGTTTTTTGTTTTTTCTGATTTGGTTTTGAAACAAAATAATGAAAGAACGAACCATACACGGAATCAGTATGAGCGTGAATGGATGTCTCTGTGTCGGCCCTGTGATGAACCAGCATCCTGTCCAGGGTGTGCCCCTACTCCTGCCAAATGTCAGCTGGTATTGGCTTTGGGGGGAGATAAGCGGGATCCTAAACTTGGTGTCCACTGTTGACATGCCTTTTGGATTGGGCCTTCTGTGTGGAGTTTGCATGCGTCTTCCCAAAGACATGCAGGTTAGTTTAGGGAGCATTTGATACCTTTATACTTTTTAACAGAAAAATCGTAGCTTAAAAAGTTGATACAGTCACTACCTAAAGTCATTACAGTCCAGAGAGTCCTCAGCTCAAGTCAGGTACAGTACCGTCCCTGTTTCCAATGCCTAACACATACTCCCAATTCAAATTAGCTTTATTGGCATGAATGTGTAACAACAATATTGCCAAAGCATCATACAAACTACATCAATCAACTCCATACATTTCATTAAACAAGTAATTAAAGCGTAAAGTAACCCTCCCTTCCACCTTAAACTTATCAGTGATCCCAAAACTACTTCCTGTCCATCCAAGTCCACTTACAGATGCCGTTGCTGAGCAACAATGCTTCTCACTGTTTGCAGGCGCCTCACTGGTCACCTCTTTTACACTCAAGTAGTAATTCGACACGAGTCATATTGTAATTCAACCCAATTTCAAAACAAATCTCTCCAGTGTGAGGCCAGGCCGTTTAGGTTCCATCAACAGTCCTCAGTGGGCAGCAGGGAATCCAACTCTGGGAGAGTTTCAGCGCAGTAAAAGAATAATGAACTGAGTTGTGGGAGGTTTTTCCAAACAATGGTGAGATGTCTGTGACCGTGGACATCTGATCGCTCCTTTCAGTCACCGATGGAGTCATGCTGGGAGGGTGGGGGACTATCTGAAATAGGTATCTGAGAATCCATCAGCGTCAGGCTGGCTCAAAAGATGCTTCCCACTGTGATGTAAACTAATATGGCACACAGTGTACAAATGGACAGTGCTATAGAGATATTATTAACACATGCTAAAAGTCTAACAAGTCAAGATCATCACGCATCAGGGAAAGGATCTGTCCGCTGCTCTTTGTTAATCTGCCTGCTCTTCCCATTTTCATCTTGTCACAAAACTTGGAAAAAATGTTTTGCAGGAGTATTGAAATAACAAAATATTAAGTCATTGTCGTGTATGAATCAATAATAATCTGATATTTTGTTAGGAGCAAAATGAGCAGGAGTCTCGTACTACTTGCTTTAAATGATGTCATGATGTGAGTTACCTTCAGCATGTGGCTTTCAGAAGTGCAACCCAACACAGCCTTCTCAGTGAAACTCCTGCCTGGAGTGAGTCTGTGTTTCCGTGATGTAGTGTGTGCTTCACAGGGAAACTGGCAGTTCCAGGCCCGCTGTCACGAACAGGAGCTATTTGTTTTTTGATTAGGTGTGTTGCGTCAGTCCTGATAATATATGGGATGAATTACTCATTAGTATGCAGTCAGCAGAACATGCCAATGTTTCCAGGAAATTAAGCTCCATCCTTTCTGGCTATCATGTTTTCAAGGCATGCAAATTTGCACTATGTCTTTAAGGATTTCTTAAAACCACACTTGACCTTTAGACTGTCTCTGAAATCTAATTGCATCATTAGGTTTGCTTTTTTGTAATGATGGCCTTTGTGGCGAGTCATGGTACAGTTTGCACTGCCGTGCTAAGCTCTCAATGCTTGGTCAATGTTGTGCAAAGCCAGCCTTTGTGTTGCTTCAGCCATGTAGATAATGTTCCCTAACTCATTCTGTGTTGTCTGCGCTAATGTGTGCCATGCATTCAGAAGTGAGAGCTCTCAGCCACAGCAGCTTCTGGAGTTGACGTTAGTGTCTGCTTTGTACCTGGTAGGTGATAAATGCACAAGAAGAATCCCAAACTCTGGAAGTCTGCAGGTGGGCTCCAGGACAAATTGTCCTAAAATACACTATCTGATGTAGCGCTCAAGCAGGAAGATTCGGACATGCTGTCTTGATTCCCAACATAAGCCAAAGGCTGTGAAACAAAAAGCTGATTTCAACCAACAACAGGGCTTCAGAAACTGTTTTGACTGCGCTGATTTAAATTTACTGTGCTCCTACTCCACCGACTGCGCTCATGTTTGTTTGTTTGTTGCATAATCTTTCCAAACCCATTTTTGATGGATTTTTCAAAGCAGACATGCGTTTTATAAATGTGTTAAACCACTCTTTTTGAAGAACAGCAGCAATGTTCTGAGTGAGGAACGCTGTCGTTCTCTGTTATACAAATCACCCAAATGTACGCTCCTTGTTCCACACTTAAGCCACTTGTTCCCTTAAGCCTAGTTCACACTACACGTATTTTTGCCCGATTTGTTGGTCGAGGAGCTTGGCTAATCAGCGGTTGATCTGCGGTTGCCAGTCGTTATGTGTGAACTACACAACAGCGCATCAAAACGGTTCCCCGACACATCACTGGCACATCGCCGACGCCAGCCAAATATCTAGCATGCCAAATATCTGGAGGGGTCGAGATGTGGATATGAGAGCAGGCAGATGGCGGAACAGACAGCTACTTTTTAACTCCCCTGCAGCTCTCTGTAGCTCAGACAATCCCTGCTACCTGAGGTTGCTAATCCATTCTTTCACCCAGATTCTTTGTCTTTAGAATTGCTAGCTAATAATAACAAACAGCTGTTTCATGTGTAGGTTTGCGTCATTTCTCGTTTCACATTTCACGTGTGTTTTCTTGAGAAAACGTGGTTTGGAGACCAGCGTCGGGTGACAGAACCGCTATTGGTTCGTGTAGTGTGTGACCCCCTGTCACCGATCAGTCACGGAGCGTGAACGCCACAACCACTTCAAGACTCCCATCACAAGACGGCAAGTTGTGTAGTGTGACTAAGTCTGCACGAGCCTTTATGCCACACAAGGGCAGCGGACCTTGATGTCAGTGTTGCATAATGACATCAGCAGCGTGACCAAACATCAGTCTTACCTTACAATGTAATGTGCCATTGCCCAGCTGTTTCGGTCATTTGTGCCAGCAGGAGATTTAATTATATTTGAATTGTGAAGCCAACCTCATGCCACATAAAGGCATGCTGAAGCTCAGTTTGCTTTTTAAACACTTTAAAATGCCACAGCCATTTTAATGATTTTCTGGTTATTGTTTAGGGCTTGGAAGCAAAAAAAGTCGGTGTGTATTAAAATCAGATTTTTGTCCTTTTTTACTCATTTGTTGGTCCAGCAGTCCCTGATTGAAATCACTTTGCCAATTGTTTGGTAATATGAGGGTTTACAGTTCCAAACTGGTGCCGCCTGATAATGCCAGATTATCTGGGCCAAACGTCGGTACAGACCAAGGTCAGAGACCAGACTTTTCCTCAGATTTTCGGGAGTGGTGAAGCGTTGATAAAACACAGTCTGAGTAACACTAATAACATAAGAACTACAATTTTTACAACTTTCCAAAACAGACAATCTGGCACTCACACCAACTTCATGCAGATATTGGCCAGGTGTATGGACACATCTGTTGCACGCCTTAAGCTTTTCTCTCAGCCATTATCTGTATCTGCTGGAAGCCATTACCCCAGACGCTGCGTCATTACCCAGAGCTGGATGATATCAGTACTTCACTTTTAAAGGGTCACTACTCTCCAGTCAAAGAACAATGGCTTCGACAGGAGTACTTGAATTAAAGCATAGGAGTGTGTCTCATGTCGAGTCAGAGACTTAGTGAGAACACTCTGTCTTGGCCATGGACTATTGGCTGTTAAAGAGAGAATTCTTCCTTAATTTCCTGCTTTGTGTAGACTGGTTCTCTTCTGGACTGATCCCGACACAGCTACTGCCAAAACTTTTAGTTTACCCGTTCTGATTTCTGTTGTTTGATACCTGACATTAACTTTTATTCCAACATCTCAGGACAGGCCGATGGTGTACACTGTGTTTATACTTGTAGGAGACATCTCAGCAGATGGCGAGTGAGCTACAAGCGCACAGAGGCATTTATGCTCACGTTATCCGTGCAGACAAACAAAACTTTCTGTGACATAGCAAGAAATCAACGAGGATTAACACCACAGACCAAACATGGCTGCGCGCTCAGCTATATAGCTCTACAGAACACCCTAACATTACAGTTGGCCTTTTTAAAAAGATTGACTAAAATCCTGAATGAGGAAAGAGATCCTTTTTAATGTAAAAGTACATTTGGTACAGGAGCTAACCCCGGCATGGAGGGGATCTTGGCTCTCGGCGGCCAGATCGCGGCAGTGTTGCAGAGTCATTGTGTCCCCTCAGCAGGGTGTTTGTGTTGACAGATGGCCCAGGTGAAGTGATGCTGAGTGATGCATAATAAGCCTGCCTCCCACAGCTCAGCTATGTATGCCCTAGGCCTGGCACTCTGGATAATTTATAACACCCATTTATATGGCTGTTGTAACGGAGCCTCCCTGCTGAAAAATGTTCATTCACATTTCTTTAAAGGTTCCTCTCTTTCTCACCATACACCTTGCTCCATTTTCTAGACATTCTTAATCCCTCTGCATGCAGCCATGTTAATTTTTAGTGTTTGTACTCGTAAATGGGAAACATAGTGGCTCGCAAACCCGCCACACAACACTGTTCCATCAGTTTCAGCCACTGTGTGTACAGAAACGTTTACTGGTTTGCCCACAGACATTCAGCTTACTTTCTAGTTCACCAAGACATGCTGTTGTTGTGATGTTAGCTATAGCAGCAGGATAGTTGGTGGTGGTGGTAGAAGTAGTAACTGCTTAGCTGCTTTATTTGTATAGCACTTTTTAATATGGGTAACAAAGTACTTTACTGTCAATGTAAAATACTAAAAAGCTGAGATAAAATTACTAAATTATCTTACCTACTCTTAGTATGTAAAGTTAAGTGTGTGTGTGTGTGTGTGTGTGTGTAAGAAGCAGAACAGCATCAGTTAATTTACTTCTGACCTTGGTAAAAATATTACCTATCAACTGAAACTCTGTTGTTCAAGATTTCTCAGGTCTGATAGCGCTAAAGCTCTAAAGATTAACTTAGACTTTTATAATTCTCGAAACTGTTAGGCAAACAACAGGACAACTGTCTTATCAACAACAATTTTCCGGGGCAGCTTGTTTAATACTTTAGTGGTGTTGAAAGGAGAGATGTCTCCAGCCTCTCTAGGATCTTTGTAGAGGATGGCGTGTCGGCCCTGCAGGTGCTTTGCTCTATCGTTAGCACCTCTCACCGCTTCATATGGGCTTCCTTGTATCCTTTGCCAGCATCCAATCACAAGTGACCAGTACTAGCCAATCACAAGACTCTGGCAGGAAAAAAATTCAAACGTGGTGAATGGGATGAGAAGGCGGGGCTGTGAGTAACAGGAGTCGGGGCTGTGTGGGCACTGCAGCGGTGTGTGTATCAGCTCACTGTCTGGGAGAACAGAAGTGCATTTTCAGGATTGATACTGTGAAAAATGAATATTAAAACTGTTGGAAATATTCAGAATTGATATGTTTAAAAAAAAAAAAAATATTTTTGACAACACTGACATGTTGACCTTGTCTAATCATGTCTGATCATAAATGATTTCTATTATCCATTTCGTTGCCCATTAACATGACATTTCACAGTAGTCAGCATTTTCTGAGCCGAACGTAGAATTTGACTTGATGGCATAATGTGCCAAAGCCATTGTTTTTAATGGGCTTATGTAAGCTGCCCTTAGCATGTCCAGTCTTTATGACAGCATTGTTCTAAAAATACAGCAGGATGCTGGCAGTGGAATTTTATTGAACATTACCAGATGTCGATGGCCTCCACAATGAACAAGTGAACTGAGCACAAGTCAATGCTCACTGTCACTCTGAACCAGAAGCCTTCTGTGGCACCAGAGGCAGGGACACAAAATGTATAGAACCTTTTCTGTGAGCTTCCATTTAACAACATATGGCCAACATTGTAAATGTAACGGGCAAAAAAAGATGAAGCCTTATCATATCTTCCTGTATGTCCATTTTTGTCATTACACAACCAGGGCTGGGTATTGAACCATAATACTTTGAGAAACTGTCAGGTACTGAGAGTTGACATCAAATGTCTGTTATTATGATCGCAAGGTTAAGGAAGCCTAGTTAGGCTATCAGTCATTGCTGACCTACACTACAGGAAAAGTGGACTATACTATTGCGCTATTTTAATCTGCTTTTATTTCCTTCTCTGTAGAGGACACTGGGAAGTATTAATGGTACTTAATGTGGATGGCATTAATATGTCAACGTTGCGCGGGTATCTCAAGCGTTGACTGCAGTCAAGACATCTTTTCTCGTAATTATGAGATAAGGGGTGTCTTTTTTGTTTTCTTTGGTGAATGCAGTGTGGTTTCATACAATTCCAGTATTTTTAACATGATTGCTTAGTTAAGGTGATATTAAGGCCGAAAGAGAAATATGTTTTGCGGCGTGCTTGCATGAGTGCCATTTGTCTCAGCCGTGGTTATTGATCCAAGCCTACCATGAGCAGTAATGCTGAAATCCAGGATTCAAAATATCTCTCCAGTGGGCTGTGGGTGACAATAGCAGTGTTGCTCTAGTCTGTGTATCTTATTTAAATACATTTCTATCTTTTAGGAGCCGTTTGAGGATGGATTTGCCAACGGAGACGAGCTGACCCCGGCTGAGGAGGCTGCTGCCAAAGAAGCAGCCGATTCCAAAGGAGTGGTCAAATTCGGCTGGATTAAGGGGGTGCTGGTGAGTCACTTTCAAATGGAATGATTGATCTTCTTTTGTTTTTACTTGTTGTTGTTGTTCAAAACTATTCTTATTCTTCAAGTCAAGTCACCCGCATGCATTGTTAAAATCACAGTCAGGAAATATGTAATGCATCTAATAACAGTTCATTTTGATGCTACTAATAGAATTAGTAGTACTGCTACTGTTACATGTTTAATGAATTATGACTCTGTAATATAACTATGAGCCAAAAAGTCCCTAAAGCTTATTAAAAGTGAAATATATGATACATAATACATCCAAAGATCCAGTTCAGATGAAACATCATTAAATATCTGATTAAGTATTAGTGATGTGCGATACCACTTAATTCCTATACGATTCAATACCAAGTAATACCAAGGCTGGTATTGTATATTACGATACCAATATTTTCAATAATTAGCCCATTCTGGGGACAGTAAGATACTTATGATAAAACACACATTAACTCAAAATGACTGAGTTTAGATATCGATCCTTTTTATATGAGTATCGATCCTAGAGCAGGAAACGCTGGAATCAGAAATATCGATTCTTTAGTATTGATATCGATCTGCACATCACTATTAAGTATCAAGACTTGTGACATAAGGAAAATCAGGCCCTACCTCTCTAAGTACGCCACCCAGCTTCTGGTACAGGCCATGGTTATCTCTCGCATCGACTATTGCAATGCCCTCCTAGCAGGTCTTCCAGCTTGTGCGGTGAAACCCTTACAAATGGTTCAGAACGCAGCAGCGTGTCTGGTTTTTGATCAGCCCAAAAGAACTCATGTCACTCCATTACTCAGTGACCTCCACTGGCTCCCCGTGGCCTCCAGAATCACATTCAAGCCTCTAATGCTTGCATACAGAGTGACTACTGGGTCTGCACCCATCTACCTAAACTCCATAATACAAACTTACGTTCTGCCATCCCTTCACACAAAGCACTCACAGTCCCGGCTATTCTCATCTGTGACACCACGATGGTGGAACGAGCTACCACATGCCATCAGAGCAGGGGTGTCCCTCTCTAACTTCATGAAGCTCTTGAAAACTCATCTCTTCCGAGAACACTTCCTCTTATAACACCTCTAACTCCTAACCTCTAACATGCACTTCCTGTGCTCTTCTTCTTCTATCCCCTACAATGATCTTGTATAGATTGCACTTTTTGTTAACTCTTACTTCCTTCCCTAGGTATCTACCCCATTGATGTGATATGTACTATGAGCTCTTACTAGTATTTATTGCTGCTCTTTCTAGTATGTATTGTCAGTTGTAGATCTGTATTTGATGTTCTGTTGAAGCTTGTATGTTGTTCCTCAAATGTAAGTCGCTTTGGATAAAAGCGTCTGCCAAATGAGAAATGTAAAAGTAAAGACTTTGTAGTAGTCTAATAAAAATAGTCAAAAAAGCTACTGTTTGCTATTCTTAAATAAAAATCTGAATAGTTTTTATGCTTTACTATAATTAGGTATTTGTTTATACTGTCCCCTCCAAAAGTATTGGAACGGTAAGGCAAATCCCTTTGTTTTTGTTGTTCACTGAAGACATTTGGGTTTAAGATCAAAAGATGAGTATGAGACCAGAGTTCAGAATTTCAGCTCTCATTTCCTGGTATTCACCTCTAGATGTGTTAAACAACTCAGGACATATCACCGTTTGTATTAGACCACAGCATTCTTAGGCGAGCAAAAGTAATGGAACAAATAATCTTAAAGTAAATAATTTAAAATTTGGTGGCATAACCCTTGCTTGCAATAACTGTCTCAAGCCTGCGACCCATCGACATCACCAAACTCTTGCATTCTTCTTTTGTGATGCTATTCCAGGCTTTTACCGCAGCTTCTTTCAGTTCTTGTTTTGGGATAGCATTATCATTTACTTTAAGATTATTTGTTCCATTACTTTTGCTCACCTAAGAATGCTGTGGTCTAATACAAACGGTGATATGTCCTGAGTTGTTTAACACATCTAGAGGTGAATACCAGGAAATGAGAGCTGAAATTCTGAACTCTTGTCTCATACTAATCTTTTGATCTTAAACCCAAATGTCTTCAGTGAACAACAAAAACAAAGGGTTTTGCCTTACCGTTCCAATACTTTTGGAGGGAACTGTATGTCTAAGTGGTCAGTTAAACTCAACCAAGTGGAACACAGGTGATAAGTGTGCCACTTCATACTTTGAACTGTATGTGCAAGTAGATGACACCCTGCTCAGAATTTTTGTGTGTGAGTGTGAATCAGCGTTGGTGCAGATAGTGGTTGGTTGGTTGGTGGTGGTTCAACCAAGGAAGAAGAAATCACTCAGAGAGACATGTTCCATGCTGAGTTCTGTTTGACACATGTTTAGTTTTATTGAAAGTACAGTCAGCAGAGGATGAATTTTCCATGTTAAGACATGTCTGGATATGATCATCCTGCTTTTATTTTGACTTCAGATGTCCTTACTTCCTCTCTAATATAAACATTGCACTAATTCTCATGTTTCTTGGTTTCTAATGGCTTTTATCAAGTGCTGTAGGATATTTTCTTAAAGTTTACTTAGGTGATCCCTGCAGGAAGAGGGGGTGCTAGATCAGCTGAAGACCTGTACCCCTGGAGCTGGGAGAGATCGTTTATTTTACCACATCCATCTGGTTTCATGTTGCCTCCCTTTCCCTTAGCTGTCCATTTCAAAATGCCACAATGACGATTCATTGTTGAGTCTTCTTCTGTTGTAGAAGGAAGAATAAATCTACCTTGAACCCTTGGACCTTCCTCTTTCTGGCATGAGCCACATGCAGCTTTTCAGTTCTTTTCTTGATCTTCCCCTAAAAATCTGTTATATTATTATAATCATTAGTAACACCCAGCAGTATCACTAGGAAGTAGAAAAGCTAATTTTATGATTGAACTGAACCTGTCGCCATCATGTGCTGTAACTGTTCTTCCTCTCCATAGGTCCGCTGCATGTTGAACATATGGGGTGTGATGCTCTTCATCCGCATGTCATGGATTGTGGGGCAGGCTGGAATAGGTAAGCAGAGGTCACCTATGAAGAGCTGACAATTTTAAAAACAAAAATGACCTGTTTTAGAATCATTGGACATGCGAAGCTGTGTGCAATCTGCCCACGGTTAGAGGCGTGAGAACACTGTTGCTTCACAAGAATAAGTAGATGGTCTAAGACTCCTTGTTCCTTTTTAATAAATGTGGAATAAGTTTATTTAGTGCATTAAAATACTGAAGAACAATGCTGAATAAACAGCAATGGCAGAGCGAGTCTTACGCTGGATGTACGCAGGACTTGTGGCCTCATAATGACCACTTTACCAAACATTTTGTAAACCACTGCAGTTTATGGCAACATTAATGTGCTGTACATCTGTGCTGGTAAAGTTTCACTTATCTGTCTTATCAGTTGTCACATAACACCATTAAAGCCACAATCTGTGATCAGTGTACTGCCCTGCTGCCCCTTACAGACTGTTTTGAATCAGTTATGATGTGACAGCTTTAGCAGATTGAGGATACAAATATCCAGACACCTTGTGTGTCACAATTTAGGCCACTTATTATAAATAATGTTCACTTGCATTATTACTTTAACAAAGCTTTCTTTAAGTTTTTGTGATTGATTTTCTTTCCAGGCAGCCATTGTTTTCAGCTGATTAAAGTAAGCTAGGATGTGAGCTTGACGAGCCTTGGGACGTTTTAGTTTCACTCAACATCATGTTTTATTGTCTTATCACATGACAATGCAGTGAATACTTGAAATCATTTTGTATTTACAACTGTGTTGGCATGCAAACTTTACATTGGCAAAACCTTGGCCTTGGAAAAAGCACTGTAAAATGTAAAACACTTCAGAATCTGTGAAAATGTATCAGTAATGTGTGAAGTTTAAATGACTTGTAGTACATTATGTGAAACATGCCAAAATGCTGTTATGGTTTGACCATGGATGTTCATTCTTGACCTTTTACTGAGAAAATAACAACATGTTCTGTTGAGTATGCAGAGCTACATTCCTTTCGCAGGTCTAATTCATAGAGCACTTTTCAAAACCAAGGTTACAAAGTGCTTCATACAAGCCAGCAAATTAAAAACAACCCATTATGAAATCACATCTAAAATTTAATCAAAGCTGAAGATAACAAAAGACCCTGCCCAGTATTTCTAAGGTGCTAGAAAAACTTGTCAATAAGCAACTGACTGACTTTCTTCATGATCATAGTTTAATTTCTGGTATGCATTCTGGTTTTCGTAATAGCTTTAGTTGTACCATCGCAACCCTGAAGGTCTTAAATTATATTACAAATTCACTTGACAGGAAGCAATGGCTATTTTTATTGACCTGGCAAAAGCTTTTGACACAGTAGACCATTCCATCCTAGTAAACAAGGAACATTGGTGTCTCTGAGCATTCAGTGGCGTGGTTTGCCAATTACCTCATTGGCAGAGTCCAAAGTGTAAGGTCAGAACATCTGCGGTCAAAGGCCCTTATTGTCACCAAGGGAGTACCACAAGGCTCAATTTTAGGTCCAACACTTTTTTTTTGTAAACATACATTAATGACATACCGCAAAGTGTAGGACACTCTCTTATTCACTTATATGCAGATGATACCATTTTACGTGCAGTTGGGTCCTTCCGGAACAAGTTCTAAGAACTCCATTGGATCCAGCATGCATTCTCTGACCTTCACCCCGTCTTTAATACTTCCAAAACAAAGTTAATGTGGCTTGGTATGAAAAACCCACTCTCCCACCCTGGTGTAATTACCACAGGGTGTGGGACTAGAGCAAGTAAATACATATAAATATTTGGGAGTTTGGCTAGATGGCACACAGTCTTACACTCATCACATTACCAAGCTACAGGCCAAGATCAAGTCATCATTCTCCCAGTCTGCTAAACTCACCTTGATTCAGATGACTATATTACCCATGCTAGACTTTGGTGATGTAATTTACATGTCTGCAAGTCTGGGGCTTCTGGAGCGGCTAGATGTCCTTTATGACTCAGCTATCAGATTTGCCACGAGTGCTCCTTACAGGACACACCACTGCAATCTGTACACCTACATAAACTGGACATCACCTCATACTCGATGTAAGAACCACTGGTTTATGCGCATTTACAAAACTCTCTTAGGCCTAACCCCTCCGTATTTGGGATGTCATCCTTCTTCCATTACCTACAGCACCCGCTCTTCTAGTCACATCCGGCTCCAAATCCCTTCAGCTAACACATCATAGTCGCACCGCCTTTCACTTCACTGCGCCCAACGATTGGAACCAATGACAAAAAACAATAAAACTCTCTAATCTAGTCACCACTGTCACTTTTAAAGGCAAAATCACCAACTCGTTTACTGAAAACTGTAACTGCTTCAGGTGATATGTGTTGTTATATGTCGCTCTGCTACTATCTAGATTGTTTTCATTATTCAACTATTTTGCCATTTGTTGTATCGTCTACTCTAGGGCTGGGCGATATGGACCAAAAAGTCACATCCTTACAGACACTCACAGATCTAACGTACCTCTTCTGCCAACACGTCAGTGTGCCCCGCTTCTTTCAGTCTCTCCCTGGAAACCTCTTTGTTGTTATCTTTCTCCATCTGTAGGCTATGTTGTATAAAGACGCAGAAAAAAACCCAACTTGTCTTCTGGAATTTTCCTCCCACGATTTGCTTGTAAAATATCCACCATGTCTGCGACTTGTAACATAATGACAGTGTTTCTCTGAAAAATGCTACAATGTGTCACCAAATATACCTGGGTGGCCCCCTGAAGTAAAATGTATGTGTGGGAAACACTGTCTGAACTGTTTTTTACAAGCCAGGTCTTCAGCAGCGTCAATCGGCACTGTGTCTCCCTCCATGTTGTTAGAGACTTTGTGAGTAGACGGCTGCGTGCAGACGCACAGGGAGGGGCGGGGCTGCGCGGTAAGGGAGAGAGGACTTTACGAAACACATGAATTTACTCAACATCAAACTATATCGGTATAAACAGTATTGTCTAATTTAATATCTCTTTTGAAATTATATCAGGATACCTCTTATACCTCTCAGCCCTAGTCTACTCTCTGTAGATTATCTTATGTTTAGTCTGTTATCAAGTTTCTTTCTGTCTTTTAATTATTTTCTCATCTGGTCTCTTTGTGTCCTTGTGGTTGTTTGGGACTGTGTTGTTGTCCTGCATCCTCCGTCTATTGTTTCATATTTTTATTTAATCCCAGTACCCTTTCCCACATGAGGTCTTTGTCCTAAAGTATATTTTAAGAAGAGCTTTTTAAAAGTATACTGTCATCTTGTCATTGTGTTGGTGTGGAGGCAGAAATCTTGGAGACATATCTCCAAACCTGGACACTTAAAACTAACAGCATGGAGAGATAGTGATAAAATGTTTGTATTATTTAGGTCCCTTTTTTGTTAATCATTTTGCTGCTCACCATTGACTGACATTAGGTACCTCCAGGCTTCAGAGAAACAAAGCCGTCAGCCGGTGAGGAGCCTTTGATACACAGCCTAGGTTTGACTTTGATGTGAGAATAGACTGCACATAAGAGACAAATTCAAATATCACTGTGCAGAAAAGTTAGCAGGCAGTGCGGCACCAGCCCATATTTATGTGCTCAGTGGGTGGTCAATTCAGAGCCGGCGTTCAACACTTTGTGTCAGCTACTTTCTCACGTTACACACAACACCCCCGCTGTCCTTGACCCCAGCACTTGTTGATAACTCTCCACTTTGATGTGAAATATCACCACAAAGTGCCACATGTGGCAGACTTTGCTGCAGTCACTGCTCTTGTGTGCTGTTACTTTTCACAGAGCTCTCAGATTGATTGGAAGGCCTGCTAGAAAAGTGTTAACAGTGTTGTACATTCTTTTCATTCAAGAGATTTATAAAGTGTTTTCTTCTGCAGCGCTCTCCTGTTTGATTGTTCTGATGGCTACCATAGTGACAACCATCACCGGCCTCTCCACCTCTGCCATCGCCACCAATGGATTTGTACGAGGAGGTATACATAACTTTCTTTTCTAGGATGATAGGCTATCTGTAGTCACAAGAGAATATGTCACAAAAGCAGAACACAACATTGACCAGTAATAGACCTTACCTTCCAATTCAGCACCCAAGTTTTCCTGCAACATCTGCCGTTATGTATGAAAATTCTCAGTTGTTATTTTAACTAGCATGACCAGCTATCTGTCGTCCATCACATTATAGAAATATGTTTTCAGCTTTATTTGGAGATGAAAGAAGGGTGAAACGCACATCTCTCCCAACTATCTCAGTCAGAGAAGTAAGTTTGCATAGAGACACTTTGGTAGCTCTGGCTGGGTGGTCTGACATGGATATTAAAACATTCCTAAGTCACCAGATCAAGCAAAATAGGCTCGTAATTAGTTCAGCATTTCATGGTGCAATAAGAAATCATGTCAGCTATTTAAAACTTTTTACCATGACTTTTCACTCTGTTAAAAAGTGTGTGTGTTAAAAAGTTAAGATCAACTAAGCATGACCGTTCATCTTGGACCCTGGAAACAAAACAAACCTAACTCAAGGTTCACTTGTTAGCTTTGTCTGTAACTTTCAACCACATCACATGGTCCTCATCAGCAGTTAGAGGTTACTGAGCACATTTCATCTGTAAAATTCAGTTGAAAGCTCACAACATAGCTAGCATGTGGACCTTGAGTCGGGGTTGTCTTGTCAAGTTATGATCAAGGTTTGGTTTATAACAGCACTGCAGGACTGGAAGCATTAAGATATTAAACACCTGCTTCTCAGATGTATGAACTCAATGGGGATAAGGCTGCAACTAATGATTATTTTTGTAGTCGACTAATCTGTAATTATTTATTTGATTAGTCGACTATTCACAATTATTTGTCACACTAACCCTAATTAAATCATTAACTAATTAAATATGTTTCAAGTGAATTACTGATGTAAATGTAAATGCTCCGTACTTGTATAGCGCCTTTCTAGTCTTTTCGACCACTCAAAGTGCTTTTACAGTACATCTGCATTCACCAGTCACACACATTCATACACTGAGCCTAAGTGCTCAAACGGAAACTAACATTCACACTCATTCATACACTGGCGGAACAGCCGCCAGGGGCAAATCGGGGTTCAGTATCTTGCCCAAGGACACTTCGACACGCAACCAGGGGGAGCCAGACCAGGCCAGATTGAACCGCTGACCTTCCGATTAACGGCCAACCCGCTCTACCTCCTGAGCCACAGCCGACCCTTAACCTGATCTCCAACATACATCCTAACTAGCTAATGTTACCATTAAGTGAACAAGGTTTACTATTCAGAATGAAGACTAGAATCAACGCCAGGGGAAGAAGCCAGAACCTTCCATGAGACCTCATAATCAAGAATGCAAAGAACTATGGAGAGGCTGCTCCAAGATAACAGCCAGGCTTTATCACCCAAAACATTAAGCTCATACTCTAAGCTCTGATTTATTGCCAAGTAGATTTTAACTTTTAACAAAGATTTTTGCTTTGGAACTATATAAAATAAAAGCAAATTAAAAGCAAGTACTATAACCACAACTGTACACTAAAAATTTAACAATTTAATGTCTATTTAGATTAAAGCAACAGTCCCCAGTTTCATAATTCTTCTGTAGTTTATTTTTCCAAAGAGCTTATAGGTTTTATAAGCAGAGAATGTTCTGTAGGCTGCATCACGAGCCAGATGTTTCTTGTTGTTTCACTTTAAAATGTTAAACCATTATTCAGATTGTAAAGAAAAAATAACAGCCGTACGAACATTGAAACTATCTTACAGTTGTGGCCTTTCCTCTGTTGTTGCTGCTGCAACTGGGAACAGGTTGCTTTGTGGGCGTGACTGGCCGGCCGCCTGGCACTGCTAACCTCGCGATGCTTGTGGAGCTTCTCAACCCCCGAAAATGTTTAAGCACATTTTGGATTCGCCATCAACTTTTGTAAAATGCCAATATTCAAATTCGACACAGTTGATTTCTCACCTCAGAACCTTTCAAAAGTGTATTTAGTGATGAAATAGCGTACAAAGCTTGTAAAAACAAAAAAAATTCTGCTGTTAGCCTCTTTCTCCGTTTCCGCTTCTCGCATGAAAGCTTCTTCTTCGTGAGTAGTCTTACAGTTAAACAGTCATGGCAGACAGCGGAACAGATACTGCCTCTAGCATTCCATGTAGTGCAAGTGCAGTTAGACATGAACAACCAGAAATGTTCTTAATGAGAAGACAGCTATCTCTCCCTTAAACGGCATCTTTGTAACGACTCATGGACAATGAAATATCCTGTCGACAAATTTTTATAATCAACGTCGTTGATTACGTCGGCTTATTGTTGCAGCCCTAATTGGGGATCAGAGTACAAAATGTTTCAGGTGATCAGGTACTGGTGAGAACATTAAATGGGAATGCAGATCCAGGTTTTAGTAATAGATTGGTTTGAGGATATACCGGGCATCAAAACACTGCGCCACTGTTTGTAATCTTATGAAACAGGATTTTATAACTCTGTCATTTTATCCTCCATCTAAACAGTAGAACTGGTTATCTACCAGGAATTTTGGCCTGCGTGTAAATATATATATTTAAGCTTTGCATGGACAGGCTTCTGACAGTTATACCCCAGTGCAATACTTTCAGATGCAAAACAATGCAATATCATCAATGTAATTAATGTAAATTTACTAACATTACCTTTTATTTCCAGGTGGAGCATATTACTTGATTTCGAGGAGTCTGGGCCCAGAGTTTGGAGGCTCTATTGGTCTGATTTTTGCCTTCGCCAATGCAGTGGCTGTAGCCATGTATGTGGTGGGCTTTGCTGAGACTGTTGCTGAACTTCTTGCCGTAAGTCCTTCTGTATTATGATGCTTTTAGGCAGTTAGTAATTACTGCTCGTCTCGTCTTGATGGTGCAATTCCACCACTCCAGCTCTCCTGGATACATCTGAGTATACCTGACCTTTCCCAAGCCCTACAGACAGCTTACTTCTATGGATCAAGAGGGAATGGTTACCAATAGGGCTGCACAATTAATCTAATCAGTGTCATCCTGTGGGATTACATAACCGCAAAAAGAGTGCAATTTAATTTGATTGAAAAAAAAAAAAAAAAGTGTGCTGTGTGACACTCTTCTCTGTCTGCACTGTAGTCTGCTCACTATACCCGCCCGCCCACACCGGGCTCTGGTATATGACCCTAAAAACAGATGCATGCTAACCAGAAAAATGATTTATGAGCAGTGTGCCAGTAACATTAAAGACAACAACCTACTGTAACTCCACCCAGCTGCTCATCGTTCAAAACGTAGTTGGACTGGTCACCGGAGCACAGAGAGAAATGGCGGAGCACCGGTCGCTCTGTGATGGAGACAGATGTGACGTCAGCCGCTGAAACAATCAGACAGAAGAAAACAGGGAGAAGATAAGGAAGGATTGGGTTTAGCTAGCTGACTATTTTTCACAGAGCCTAAGTGCTTGTCATTGTCACTTTTCGTCAACCGACCAATCACAGCCTGGATGGTGCAGGACATTAAAAAAAGTTTGATGTGCTACAGAAAACTTTACAATGTTGAATAATGATTATTGACAAGTTAGTACTTAGTAATAACAAATTAAAAACCAATATAGCACCTTTGCTTGCACAAGGATTTAATGAATAAAAACAGAAATGAAACAGCTGCAGCTGGTTTTAATATTGAACAAGTGGTAAAATAGTATACATATGTATATGAACATTAGTATATGAACATTATACTTTTTATTTCATGTTATAATATACTAAGTATACTAGTTCCTCCACTGTTAACAATGTGGCAAAATCAGTTTTTTGGACTGTTGGCAAAAAACCCTTATAACCCATATGTTCTTTGAAATACACATTTCAAAATGTCAGTATTTTGTGAGGTTTTCTCAATAATCAAGAAAGTCGACTCATAGTACCAATTTTTTTTTTTCCATTATAATCGAAATCACAATAATCACAATATGACTTTTTTTTTTTTTTTTTAATCATGCAGCCGTAGTTACCAAGTTTAGCCAAGTTAACTAATACCAACACTGTTTATTCTCTGATTTCTGTTTTAGCCTGACTGGTAATGCATAGCCAGACCTCTCCACAATTGGTTTCGGCGCTGTGCTGCTGCTGGAGAGAGTAACGTTAATGTAGTAAAGTATGTAGCTGGTCATAGTGATGCAATGATTACAGATTTTGTTGGTACGATTAAAGTGAGAGGAATAATCATGGTGTTATGATGATGCATTAATTAATTTCACAACACTAGTAATGACTTAAGTTGATTTATAATATTTAATTATATTAACAATTATATTTATATAGTATTTAAGTATTATTAAAATTGTTATTGAGGAGGGTAATAAATTGAACTTTTATTGTTATCAACTCTCATCCATTCACAGATATTAGTGAAAATGACAAGAAAGAAATTGAGAACATCTCTCATGCAGTGTTATTAAAAACTGAAATGCAGTTAATTGACCCTTCGCTAAGCCCCACCCCCCTTAGTTACTGATGCTAAGTCCGACAAACCGTTGGCGCTGCCACTGTCTATTACTGCACTCTCCAGAGAAATATTGTCAAATTTGTTGGAAAAGGTTTTGCAGTTGCATTATACATTTGAAGGTTGTATTCAGGCTGGCAAACTGACTCAAACCGACGTGAAAAAAATGTAAGATAGAAGCTAAAGCCTACGATCACACAGTACAAGTGAACCACTGCATCCCACAACAATTGAGACAAAAGACAACGATATTAAGGATCAACACTGTTCCTGTACAGCTGGGTAGGCCTCTAGTCATTATTACAATCGTTAAAAAGCAGAACAGTAGGGCTTTATTACGTTACATTCAGTAAGATGTTAGGTAGAGTTAGCTAACTAACATTACATTAGGAACAATCCACCTCTCTGGGTAGCGACTGTAATTATTACCAGAGCCCCAGGAACAGCGTTTGACCATATCTTGGAAAAATACAACAAAAAAGCTAGAAAACGACTCCTTTTGCATTGTAGTCAACGGAGCGCAGCCATGAAAGTGTCGGACCTCAGTTAGACAGAGTCCTATACTGCGCTGTGATTGGTCAGCTTTGTATTCGGGGCGTGGCTTAGCGAAGGGTCAATTGCTATAGAGGGTATGTGTTGATGTCACTTCCCCTTCCCGCTGGACTGAGTGGCAAAACATCTGTTGCCATGACTGCATTTAGCAAACCGGGAGTAAAACAAGTGATTATTGGGTCATATTATGGCAGTCGGACTCGACAGTGATCCTTACTGCTTACCAAAGAACCAGCGGTCCAGCTCTTTCCCATTTGTGATGTGTTGTTTCTGTTTTAGCTGATTCAAGTTAACAATGCTGCTCATCTTTCTGCCACTCAGTGAGCGGAACTGCGTTCTGTGATGTCATGTGCATACTCTCTATAGTACTGGAGGTCTTATAAGCTCCTGATGTTATGTTAGTGTTTTACACCTGGCAACATTTTCTCAACACAGACAGAAGGAGGCAACAGGATGTAATTAAGTGTTCAGTGACTGAAGGTCCTGAGAGGACTACGTTCTGTCTTCCATAAAGGCCCTTTCAGAAAAGAAGTGATTTGCACTGTGCTGGAAGCTGGGTTCAGCGCAAAAGTTCACCCACTTTGACCATGGCGTGCACTCAAGCCCGTTGGTGCACGTTGGTCAACGCATCAACAAGCTGCCGTGGTGTGGCACAAGCCATTGAGAAAAATGGGCCTCATAGCGCAGCGGTGTTGTTGTTGCAGTGGGTCTAAAAGGGTACACCGCTACGGCATCGACTGTAAGTGAGTGTAAGTTACTTGAGCGTGCCAAGCAGGGTGGTGATCCCACAGGTGATGCCTCATATTTGATTTAGGCATTTGCTCCTTTAGCAGCAACCTTTTAACAGCAAGTTTTGAACAGGTGACCTGGTCAGTCTTGGTGTACCCAAAATGCTCCTACACTGCCGACTTCTGCGGTTTCTTTGGTGGAAATAAAGCTTCACAGTTTGGCCACTCTGCCATAGTTTAGCCAGTGTTCAGTAGTAGCCCCCATGTCTCTGACGAGCACGGCACTTTAAGCTGGCATCACTTGTGTAACTTTGTTTTAGTTTTGTGCAAGTTGCAACAGTTTGTTTTGTGAAACAAACACTTTGCGTAGCGGAGCCTTTACAATTAATTAACAGTGACGTTTTAAAGTGCAGTTAATAGTGAAGTCCGGTAATCGCTGCATCCCTAGGTAACTAGTGGCCCACATTTTAGGTTAAATCTTTCAGGTTTTTGTAGTACCAGCTACAAGAGTAAGCTGAAATGTTTTTTCCATATGCAGATTTGTTGTTGACATTTTCCATTGAATAGCAGCTTGCATTATCTCTCAGGGTGCAGATGCCGTCATGACAGATGAAATGAACGATATCCGAATCATCGGCACCATCACAGTAATCCTTCTCCTGGGCATCTCTGTGGCAGGAATGGAATGGGAGGCCAAGGTATGAACAGGGTCCTATCTTTGATATGCTGTCAGCTAACATAAACTGCATAGAACATACCTAAAAGTCCTAATGACAATTCCCACAACAGGACACACAGTATGATTGAAGCATACATTAGTTTAAGAGATCAGTTGTGGCTAATGAATTGTTTTTTTTCTTTTCTGTAGGCCCAGATTTTCTTGCTTGTTGTCCTTGTCACAGCTATCATCAACTACTTCATTGGAACCTTCATTCCTGTCAAGTCCAAGGAACCTGAGGGCTTCTTTGGCTATGATGGTATGACCACACGCTGGCTAAATCCACTCCTGTACCACCTCATAACCCTGAGAGCTGTTAGCTTTAGCAGTGTTGGTGCAGAAGGCTCGGTCAGCTGCCTTTTTGGTGTTTAAATTTTTTTCTGTCAGGATCCATCATGTGGGAAAACATGGGTCCAGACTTCCGAGACAGTGAGACGTTCTTCTCCGTCTTCGCCATCTTCTTCCCTGCAGCCACTGGTATTCTGGCTGGAGCCAACATTTCAGGAGACCTTGCTGTAAGTCACAAATAATTAAGAAAAACAGCTTCATAAAAGAGAGGATGCATCTCAAGGGGTGTAGATTGTTCTGCGCAGGTGAATATGAGGGATTCGTTCATTGCGTCTGTTGGAAATCATAGCAAGTAACAATGAACAGAGACTGAGCTGTTTACCTTCAGTGTCTAAAAGCCCTTTATTGATACGGATTAAAAGGTTTGTACAGATTGATTGTTATCTTAAGTCTGTGTTGTGGTTGTTTGTTGCAGGACCCACAGCTGGCCATTCCCAGAGGAACCCTTTTGGCCATATTGATCACAGGAATAGTCTACCTAGGTGTTGCTGTTTCAACAGGTGCAGTAGTACATATCAAACATGATATTTTCTGTAGCTTCATCATGTACATATGTACAGTATATGAAAGTTTATTACATTCCTTAACTGAGCTTTAATATGTGCATAAAACTTTTTTCACACCAGGTTCCTGTATTGTGAGAGACGCCAGTGGAAATGTGAATGACACTCTCAGTTCTCAGTTCATGATGAACTGCACTGATGCTGCCTGCAAATTTGGCTATGACTTCTCTAACTGTAAGAGTGAAAAAGTGTGCAGCTATGGACTCCACAATAACTTCCAGGTATGAAGCAGCTCTATCAGAAGATGAGGTTTGACATGTATTAGAACATTTCAGAGACGGTGTTGGTTATTGGGTGCAAAAGTCAAACATTTTAATTTTTATTTAATGTTCCATTAAGGTGATGAGCCAGGTTTCTGGTTTTGGGCCAATCATCACTGCAGGAATATTTTCTGCCACTCTGTCCTCAGCTCTGGCCTCTTTAGTCAGTGCACCTAAAGTTTTTCAGGTAAGCCACAACCTAAACTACATCAAATTACACCTATAACTAGGGAGCAATTCTCTTAAAGATTTGGATTGTAGTGTGATTATGAACAACTAAAACGCTACCAAATGCTTTCCATATCCCCAGGCTTTATGTAAGGATAACATCTACCCCGGCCTGAGCATGTTTGCCAAAGGCTATGGCAAGAACAACGAGCCCCTCCGAGGCTACATCCTGACCTTCGGTATTGCTCTGGCCTTCATCCTCATCGGTATGGCAGCACACATTGCTCATTTGTCAATTATGCATCGTTATTGTAAATACACTGTACTCTGAGGTTAAAAGCCTAGAGGCCAGTGTTTCCCCTATATGTATATAGGAGCAGCGGTGCGGCGGTGCGGCGATGCTGAATGCGGCAGCAGAATGTAACGCTGAACGCAAGCGGAGGAAAACATTCTGGCAATAAATTTACTGTGTCTCGTTGACAGTGTATCAGCTTCTCGAGACCAAGAAGGGCACAAAAAAAATTAGTTTCACCTCCACTGCTACAATTCCATCCTAGGGGAAACTCTGAGAGGCTGTAGTATTTATCACACTCCACGATATGAAAATGACCTAATTACCCATAAAATGTGGTAACTTTAAAGGTGTTCAGTGTGTAAGATTTAGTGGCATCTAGTGGCGAGGGTTGTGAATTGCAGCCAAATGTCCAGTCTACCACTGCCCCCTAAACTTTCAAAGAGTGCAGGACAGTTACGGTGGCTGACACAGCACAAAAGGTGTCTCTTCTGAGACAGCAGAGAGTGGCCAGTCAAGAAGTCTTTAGTTATATTTATTAAGAAATTATATTTACTTAATTATTCAGTAAAACCATATATTATTGTGACTTGGCAGACCAGACTGACAGACAACATGGAAAATGGAAGCCAAGAGTGTGAAACACTGTTACTGTCACTTCACTACAGTCCATTATAAACCACCAATCAGATAAAGTTTATACAAACATTGAGAAGGGAAACACATTCATTCTCTCTCATTATGGACCCTCACCAAAACTGCCCACCAACAATAATATCTGGCCTGCTGCCAGATTATGGTGCTTTGGTAATGGCAAAAAATATTTTTTCTTTGATAGCAGTGCTGAAATAGATCTCAGTTATGACAGCAAGTTACTCACATAATCACTTCCTCTGTAGTGGTTTTGCCTACAAAATATAAGCGCGAGAAGCTTGTTTACTGTTGGAGTTGAACTGAGCTTTTACTTTAAAAAAAAAAGCAAAAACAGTGCAGCACATGCTGTGATCTGAGAAACATCCGCTGCAGAATTCATTTTTTGAAGAGAGAAAAAAACTGTTTCGAGGTGGGATCCAACTCTCAACCCTTGGGTTGCGAGTCCGGCGCCTTGCCGACTGAGCTAACCAAACATGTTTTACATGTTACTAAGTCAATATTATGGCTTATATTCTCATCCAACATCTAATGGTTGAATATATTGCTCCGATGCGAAACTTATTTGCCCACCCCTGCAGTATATTATTACTACTACTTCTTCTTCTTCTAATGTTAGTATTCAACATAGTGATGAGTGTCTGCACTCCCTGAATTCTACCAGAAGTAGAAGAATACCGTAGTGAGGAAACGAGCTGTATAGCGCTGTTTGCACATGACGATGCAACATTGCGACGTCCATGGAATGGGGGATCCACGGTTATGGAGATATAAATGGCTCATTCTAAGTTAATAAAAACATAATGGTTTATTATGTGTTAGGTCTTTTAAATACCACTGAAAACATAGTTTTGGATCTCATATTGCATTTCTGTCGAAAGATCCTCAGAAATATTACACACTGAACCTTTTAAGTCTGTAATTTCAGAATCATTTCTAAGAAATTTCCTTGAAAGGTCAATAGGATTTGGTAAAAATGATAGGGAAACTGTTTCAACATGAAATAACTAGAGCTGGACCCCAATATTCGATTGTTGGTTACACATTCGATATTCAATTTTGGGATTCTAATGTTGAATTTTATTTTTATTTTTTCCTGCACATCTACATCTAGTCTTCCAGTCTATCTCGCTCTTCCCCGGCTCAATTTCTGAACTCTTCAACACCGCAATAAATATTCAGTCCTGCACTACTAGCCTAGCCGTAAGAAAAGTTAAACAAACCTTTGGGCAATAATACCGTGCTATTATACATAGCCTACACGATGTAAATAAAGAAACAAAGTGCTCTCTCTTTTTCTCTCTCTCTCTCTCTCACCCACACACACAGTCAGTGACTGCTGTTCGTTATCTCTCCCCGTCAGGTTTCTCACTCACTCTGTCATTGCCAGGATCAAACTTGGAAACTAGAAGCCCGTTTCTGACATGAAAATGCAGACGGGAATTTTAGCAAGAATCAAACATAAGATCATCAGCATTGACACTGCTGATCTACAGGCTGGATGACAAAGCAAACAAACACTCTCAATCTTTTTTTGGATTTGTGTACCTCACACACTTTTTGTCTTAGGTGGGAGATTTGACTCACTCTGAATTTACTGTTTGTTTTTTTTTCTTGCAGCCGAGTTGAACGTAATTGCCCCCATCATCTCCAACTTTTTCTTGGCTTCCTATGCCTTGATCAACTTTTCTGTGTTCCACGCCTCACTGGCTAACTCACCAGGTAAGCTCAAGACCCAGAAATGGGAGAAAATAAGAACAAAAACACGCTCGATCCTGAAGTTAAGACAGCTGAGCCTTGGTTGCAGGGTCACAGGTCATATGGTGTTTAACAATGACTGTGATGGGAAATGATAGGGTTTTAAAGGGAATTACTTGAAGCTTTTAGACATGTCCTGAGCTGTAGTGCCTGACGGAGCTTAGAGACAGTGTTTTAGAGCTCACAAGATGGGTCCTATCAGAAAAGCTAACCGAAAATCTGAGGTAGAGTTAATGTGTATGTAATGTTTCATTTAGACCTGCCGTTTTTAATAGGGACATTGATCAACATGGCTGTAAATGTGCCAGTGTAAGCCAACTGAATTTTCCATTAAAATAACAGTAAACCAGACAAGATAAACATAAAAGCAGCTAAACTAAGTTTTAAAAGTAGGTAGGTCAATATGTATATTAGAAAATATACCGTGCACTAAATTAAAACAATAGTCATAATCATTGCAGGCATTTTTTAATTAAGGATGTACTAACATTAGGCTGGAATTACCTGATCTCACCAGACTGTGGCAGAGAATATTTAATTTTGGTGGTGCTGAACTTTTGGTCATGTAGTGTCTACTAACTGAACTATATGTTAACATGTTAGCCAGCCGGGAACATTGTAGTGCTAGTCAGTCCCAATAGCGCTGCAGGGTAGTTGGTTTGCTAACTGTTGGCAATTTTTGTTAGCAATGCAAAAACCTCAGCGCTAAAGACTTGCATGAATTTACTCAGCAAGCCAGGCCGCTAGTTGCAGTGATTTCAATAAAATCAAGTGCTTTTGTTTAAAAATGTAGTGATTTAAAATGCTGGTGTGAACTGCCATTGGACTTCTGGGTACCAGAAGCCAGAGGGTAACGGCGATATTCCATAATTTGTAACGATTTTAGGTTCAATAAAGTTCCTTTTTTAAATGACCATATCCTCCCTTATAAATAACACAATTCCTGTATACTTTGCCTGTTTGACATTAAACTCGCAAGGAAATGACATGTTCATTTAGTCATCTAAACAAAACCCCAATTACCATGAAGTGTAATGTTCAGGTTCTGATGAAGGAAATCTGGATGGATACACAGTCATTTTATATGATTCACTGGTGAATGGTTGTGAGATTGATTCTGTACATCATTTCAGTGTTGTTGTTTTGTTTGGCCCTACTGTTTTCTGACAGATGAGTCAGAACAGTTTGCCAGGAGCTGTAATGTTGGACAAAACAAGCATGAATTACCTCTTGGCTGACACAAACTGGGTATTGTCAGTTTACATTTTGGCGAGACTGATCTCTCCTTGTGTGGAACTACATAGAAATATGTCAGAGATGATGTTGTACAGCATCCAAAAAATGCTACCCTATATATTTGCTTGTTATTCATACTTAAAGGGTTAGTTTATCAAAATGATGGGAAAGCATTTGCAGTTACCTTTAGTGATATCCATCTATGCATATAGTTTTGGTTGTATTCGTCCAAGTTTTGGGATATCTGTCTCTGCCTACAATCCAGTACAATGGGATTTAGTATGTGATGCATACAGAATTGAAAAAAAGACACACTTAAATACTGCAACAGCCACATCTTTTACCAGAAAAGTGTTAGCATTGTTTTTGTTAGTAAAAAGACAATGTAAAAAACATTCAGACAGCATTGGCTTCTAATTTTTAGCTGGTGCTGACCATCACTTCACTGTTTGAAAGCTTGTCAGTGTAATAGTTGTGAATCAGTACCTGCAGTATTTGGTGTAAAGGTTGGTAGGCTATAGCTGTTACAGTAATTCAGCATGTCACCTCATAAACTCTGCTGTTCTTCTCATTTTATGTTGCAGTTACATGTTGTCAACATTAACAAGACCAAAAGATGGTTACAGGTCTTAACTACTACATTTATGAATACCTAAAACTTTTAGTTATTCATACATTGAGCTACTTAGGAGTATTGAAAACTAGATTGAATAAGGGATTAGAAAGGATTAGGTTTAGTATGAGGTTTAATTAGGTAAAATGCTGTTGAACCCTGTCCTTAGTTAAAACAGTTGAATGATCCATAGTGATGGAAGCATTGTTTCTGGAAAGAGATGACATTCCATTCACCATCTTTGTATTGAGCTGGAAGCAGAAATGTCAGACACAGATATCTGAATCCCTGCACAAATGAAACCCAACCTGTCAGCATGGATGGAAAATATTTACATTATTTGTGATTTGGGTGAAGTGACCCTTTTAGACTTTATTGGACAGCAGAATGAAATGTATATAGTTTTGTTTTTTTTATACTGAGTTCTGTGCTTTTTCCCCCCTCAATACCAAAGCTCTAGCAGAACTCCAGGTACAGATCCTCTATCTGCTTCTAATTCCTCCAAGCAGGTCTTATAATTACATGGACTTAAATGGTACATGACTGAAATAAAGGCAATACAGACATTTACTAATAGATTTTTCTGCCACTGCAACCACAAACTATAAACCCTTTTTAGTGTTCTGGGGCCGTATTACAGAAAGTTCCTGTCTTAAGTTAAGATAGGAAGAGTCTAAGATAGGATTTTTCTAGTGGGCTAAAAAAGCGGACACAGTCTCCGCCGCATATCCGGCTGCCATGCTGTCAAAAAGAAAATAAGTCCATTTACAGTGATTTGAAGACACAGGCCACTGTAGTGTCCAAAGAGTAGATGAAACTGCTGGTGGCTCCTCCTGTGCTCCCTCACTGACCCGGCAGAAGGCTACTCTTCTCGGGAAAGTTTATAATGACAAACAAAGAATTGGCTAATAATAATAAAGGCTGCGGGCTAACGTCATTATTTTTTTCATGTATTTCTTGAATTTAACGATCTCCTCCTACCAAAGACTTGCATTAGGATCCTTTTGTTACATCAAGCCTTTACATTATGTTACATAATGAGACATTATCCAGCGTTACATCGCCTACAGTCTTTCTCACTGAGCCCTGGGAGCCACTGTAGACAACCAGTGGAACCTCAGACTAACAAATAATTGTACAGATTTTTAAATTATTATTATTTTGATCACTAACGAGGGTTTTGTCAAACACATTAAACTCATCAGTAGAATCAATTAAGTTCTGCCTGTTGACATTTTGTTGATTTTGTAAAAGCAATTAGCGCAGCCATGTGGATTAAACGAGTTAGCAAACACTACCTGGTGGAAAAGTAAAAGTTAGGACAGCTTAACAGTTCTCCTAAAGTTAGCAGAGTTTATTTAAGATTTTACGAAATTAGGATGCTTCTGTAATACACTTTTCTTATCTAAAGTTAGGAAATGGCCTTTTTCCTAAATCAGTTCCTAACACTTATTACCATGGTTACCAGGCAGTTAGGATTGGATCTGTCAGTTAGGAAGTTTCTGTAATACGGCCCCTGGTCTCTTCAAGGCCGATCTCTGCCAACTGTCAGGGACCCACAAAACCCCTGCATGGGCTGAGAGGATCAGCACCATCAGTGTACCCTTTATGTCCTGTGGTTAATTTTAGACTCTGTCATTGTGTAACTACACACAGTTCGACTGTATCCCATCACTAAAATCTCACTAGGCTAGTTTCTGTGGTACCCAGTAAATATATATGGTCCCTAATAGCTGGAATAACCTTCTGGTCTCCAGTCTAACAGACTGCTAACTCCCATTCTTTAACCCAAGCATATCCAACTTCAACTTTAACTTTATCCATGCTCTTTTAACAGCAACATTTACTGTTTCAGACCATTTTTAGTCTTAAGAAATGCAGGTCTGAATTAATCTGGTCCAAACTAAGGAGTCTTTGACAAACTGGACTTTGTACCCAACCTTAACATGAAATGTATTTCCTCAGTTTCCCATAATTATACGTTTAGCAAACATTATGATACCTATACAGTATGTGAGTTTATGTTTTTACTTGTCCTTTTGCCTTTGGTTGCAGTGCTGTGACTTGTTTTCATTGGTGCTGTAGGGTGGCGTCCCAGCTTCAAATACTACAACATGTGGGTTTCTCTTGCCGGAGCGATACTGTGCTGTGTGGTGATGTTTGTCATCAACTGGTGGGCTGCTCTCCTGACAAACGTCATTGTTCTGGGTCTTTTTATCTACGTCAGCTATAAGAAGCCAGGTGAGTTATTGGAACAGTTTAGCCAATGGGTTTATGACAACATTTACTATTTCTGTTACAGAATGCCCTCAGAATAACTTCAAAAAAATACTAGTCACAAAAACATGACTCATAGTGAAAAAATGTAATTATCTCCCCACTTAAAATCCCGTTTCACTTATGTTGCTTCACTGTAACCTGTACTCATTTGAAGAAGAAATTGAAATGTAAAATCTTTCTGTTAAGAATAAAATAGACCCAATGAAAAGGCTTGAAGTAGGGTGAAACGGCTGGCTAAGCTTCACCAGAAATGTAAACCACACGGCGTCCAACGACTCCAAAGCTAGTTACAAGTTATTTATGTAAACTAAGTCTGAAATCTAAAAATGTAATGTTTGGACTCTTCAGATCACAGAAAAACTGTAAACAAACTGAATTATTATGTGAATTACGGAAATATATCACACTGCTACTGGATACTGAGCTGTCCAGTTGTTCCACCCCCCCATACCCATCCTTGCACCTCTTCAAACAAAAGCTGCCTTGCAGCTCTGAACACACACCTGTGTGCACACTCAGTTTGACAGGCAATTACATACACACACATGGCCTGTAATGCCACATGGGTCAGATGGCCTTTGGCTAATCAGGACAACCCATAAACACACTTCCTAACTGCACTGTGTGTTTCTGCCTGCATGCGTCCTCCCTCCAGATGTGAACTGGGGCTCATCGACCCAGGCTTTGACCTACCACCAGGCCCTGACCCACACTCTGCACCTCAGCGGAGTGGAGGACCATATCAAGAACTTCAGGTACCAAACACAAAGAAACCATCCCTACTAACTCAACATGCCTGGGGTTGCTGTTATTAAACTGGAGCAGGCAGTGTTTTTTGGACTGAAAGTTTAGACCGTCACGGACTTATGGCCATGCGTGCTATATATATTTTAGTGTGTGTGTGTGTGTGTGTGTGTGTGTGTGTGTATTTGGAGGTGATAAGTAAAACTAACACTAATGGACATTTAACGACAAATAGTTATTCGGTGACAAGTTGCAGCTACCTCTATAAACTCAACCCTACTAATATTTGTAATTTGAAGTTTAGATGGCCTAAGGGAAATGAGGCTGACTGCCCAACACAGTTAATAGTTTTCAAGTGCAGTGAGATCAGATGTTGAACTGTATTTGTTTCCAGGGCTGGGCTGTGTGGTTGAAAGCACTACATTATTTAAAGCATATTTTCCAATATAGATGTAAGGTATGTCATAATGGCAAATGTACAAAATGATACTAATTGTCAAAGCAGTGAATGTTATGCATTACATGAGACCATGTAATTCCTACGATGGGTAAAATACAAACTTTATTAACTCATTTGGTTTTGAACACAGCTGGCCTGGAATCATTTGTATTAGTTATTTCACTATCCACAATGTTGCATTTTCTGACATGTAGCACATGGTGCAGTGGTGTTTCTGAGGAGTACTAGTGATATTGTGCCTTTTGACTGTTCCCATGGCAACAAACCAAGCAGGAGATTAAAAGACCTCTGATGGTATCTTCAGAATGACTTGTGTGTTCCTCTTCTCTCCCCTCACCTCCTCCATTAAATCCCATGGTGCTTAACATATTTGCTTTGATGTACGCTACTCTGCTCCTGTTCTGTTTGTTTCTGTGCTGAGAGGACTACAGGCCACCTTAATGTCAGAACAAAAGGTGGCTACAGATTTAAAAGCTACTAATGCTGTTAATGCCACTGCAAAAGTTCTACACAGTAAAAAGTACAAGTAATCTGATGTGTTGATGTTTTCTCTTGACTGTGTTTGACTGTAGACCTCAGTGTTTGGTGATGACGGGTTACCCCAACTCTCGCCCAGCTCTCCTAGACCTGGTCCACAGCTTCACCAAGAACGTAGGCCTAATGATCTGCGGTCATGTTCGCACGGTGAGCACATACTCTGTAATTGTTTATTTGTCTTTTGTGGTCATTAAGAAGATGTTCTAAAAACCCACAAATGATCCTAAATTGCTTTAGAGAGCCATGATGCTCCCAGCTCAGTCAGATATTACTGAAAGCATCTGAATAAGCTTTCAGACAAACTGTATGATGTCAACTTGTTGACTCCATCAGGTACACAGTAATTAAGCGTATCATTAGGGATCTCGTGATGAAGTGGAATGAATCAAAATTCCTCTCTGTATTTTAACACTTTGCACTCCTGATACACCAGCTGTTATATAGCTGTTTTAAAATTTCATATGATGCCCCTTCTACATGTACACCCATACAAGAGCTTCAGCAAACTGTACTTCCACAGAGGCTGATGTCAGTGACTAACTACTGAATTGAAAGAGAGGCTTAACTACACCATGAGGGCCCCTGGATTGGGTTACACCAACTATGTGTGTCCATTATTTAATGAGTCTGTAAAGTCCTCACTAAGGTCTTAGCCACTACTGGTTGGTCTCATACTAGTCATTCAATAAATAAATTGAATTGCACCATCAAAAGGACTGTAGCCTGCTTCAGGTTAATTTTGTCAGTTGCACCTAGGATTCAGTAGATGCACACAACAACAAGCAACAAGCAATATATTTGGTGATGTTCATTTTCAATGCAAACATGTAACACAATGAATATTTTCGACAAGAAGACTTTTTTTGTAAAGAAACATTTTGGACATGTTTTTGCCTTTATTGGATAGAGTGGGGTGAAGAGACAGACAGGAAATGGGCGGAGCGAGAGAGCGGCATGACATGCAACAAAGACAACAAATGTTGATCAGGACATGTAGTGAGCTGGACATTTTGCAGTTAAATTGAAAAAAACATTGTTGTTTGGATAAACTATGCAATGGAGACACCATTTATAAATCTCAAAAATATCTTAGACATTTTTTTGACTATCAGGACCAAGTGCTGCAACAAGCTACTGATCAGTTAATTTCCCCTTCTAAAATAATCACCGTTGTGTGACTTCTTACCGGTCTTTGCTCAGACACGGTATAACTCTCTCTGAGTCAGCTTAGAGCTCAGAAATGAGGTGGCATGGGACTGGATGTGTCCCATATCCAATGGTGATCCAGCTGATGCGTTTGTTCCACTCCTGTACGCAGTATCTGGTGTAAACAGCCTTTTAGTAATCCCCTGCCAGGCATAACTGCTTTACAATGGAAAGGCCATTTTGATTGGCTGAATGCAGGCTCTGTGCAGTCCAGCAGCTTTCTGGCTCTGTGGAACATGTTGTACTTCACAAGTGGCCTCTTCTATTGCTGCCATAAGGACTGGGAGAGAGTTCAGCAAGTTAAATGGAGAAATCATTCCCAGCTAATGGCATTACAGTTTCCTGGCTGAAAGGTCGCTTTGTGAGCTCTTCTCTTCAGAAATAAACAAAGTCCCTAATGAGGCGATTCAGAGCAAAACTTTGTTCTACAGGTTGAACTCTTTAGTCTGAATTAAGCTTCCTGTGATGTGTGATCTTGGAAATGTAGACCGACAGTATTGTCTGGATGGTCATTTCATTTGTTACAAACTTCCAATATTGATGAATGCAAAGCTTTGGCATTAGTTATATTTGCTGTGTGTGCCTCCCCACAGGGCTGCAGAAGGCCAAACTTCAAAGATCTGGCCACAGACCAGGCCCGGTACCAGCGCTGGCTGCTGAAGAACGAGACCAAGGCCTTCTATACACCAGTGTTTGCTGAGGACATAAGGCAGGGCACACAGTACCTGCTCCAGGTAGGAATCAGCACTGATACAAAGGTGCTAGCTCTGAAACAGATTCAGCCTATGTTGCTCTGGAGGATATCACTGAGTGTAAACCGCAAACTACTGTACTGAAATAAGTTAACCGTCTACGTGCAGGAAGCATTGTTCAAGCCTGTTGTAGACTTGCACAGCCAGTGCCAACAAGTAGCAACAGCTCAGAGTGTTGGCTCAGACTGCTCAGTTTGTGTTTGTTGGTGTTCATAAGTTGGTTTTCTTCTACAGGCACATTTTTCACTATTTTTCAAAAAACATTGCCAACGAGTAATGGTTGAAATGATTTTTCCTGGCTGAGGATAGTTCTATTTGTTGTGTAAGGGGCTATGAAGTTTATTGAATTTAGGGCCTGCATGCCCTTAAACTCAAATATTCTCGATTCATGTCAAATCAAAGTAAACTTTGGTACGCATACAGTACTTGTTAATAGGATACATTCATTGTTGATTAGTCTGCGCATGGGATTTGTTGACATGAAGAAAAATATAAATTGTCATAGGAGTTATACCTTTCCCCTAAATAAGGTATTTAACAGCTAAACATTTAAACTAGTTTTAGAACACTTCATACTGTGTGGCGTGCCATTCTTCTGTTGAGAAACTGCTCAGAGGTGATTCATACTCGGTGCTGCCAGAGTTTCCATCACAAGTGTTAAAACTGGCAGTGATAGCTAGCCTGAAAGTGAATCTAGTGCAGAATGTTCTTGGTGTATAAGTGTATGTATATATGTACATAAATATCTGTATATATTGTTTTATTTTATATGTTACCATATTTTAATCTACAATTAATTATATGTTCTGTGTGTGTAGCATGAAGGAACTACAAATTTCGTTTTGTTATGCAGCCTTGTGTTGTATAATGACAAATAAACTACTTTGTACCTTTTTAAGAAGCGAGTCAAGGTGTGAATTCATTTGATCTTGATTTCAATTCTTCTCCCTCTCGAGGCTGCTGGTTTGGGTCGTCTCAAGCCAAACACCCTGGTGCTCGGCTTCAAGAACGACTGGAGGGATGGCGACATGATGAACGTGGAGACTTACATCAGTATGATCCAGTGAGTAGAGCTCCTTAATACAAGAGATAGATTTAACCTTCATGTTGTAACACACGGTTTGTCCTCTGAACTCTAAACTGTGACTTACAGAAGGAACCCAAATAAAGACAATATTTTCTGGGAATTACATGTGGAAAGGTCGTGTCTCATATAGACATAAGTGTCATTACACACTCAACATCTCTCTGAAGTAGAATAATGCTAGTTGTGAGGAGAAATACCATAAGTTCCTCCACTGGCTGCTTTCAGGAGTGCTGTGCTCATCGTGGTTGGTTAATACACAAATCCACTGGTTAATACTGGTCTCTATGAAAAATGATTTTTATGTAAATGTTGTTGAACATCCTCACATTTCACAAGCTGCAACTAGAGAATGTGACATTTTCGCTTGCTTTGATTACTTCACTTCATTTATTTCCAAAGTTTTTGACACGTTTTTGTCAACTGAGTAATCACTGGGTGTGTTTGCTTAGGTGTTAATCATCACTTCCTGTGTCCCCTTTGTGGAGCTACATAGCACTTGGCGCTACGACTATAACTTCATATTGGCATGTAGATGTGTTCGGGGCGTGACTCAAACACGTAAAGTTTAGTGCAGATGTGAGCATGTACTCTGAAGTTACAACAACTTCCTGTTTTATAGCGAGTTATCGATTTTGGACGCTATGCTACGGGCACGTTGATACAACTTTTAATCGTCAATGGGTTTAGACTTCACAGCGAAAATTTTATGTCAATCGGACTAATTCACTAGGAGGAGTTTGTTAAAGTACAAAGTGTGTACATCGCTAAAAATCATGGGTTTAGGCAATGGCTCCATGAGGCTTTTTTGTACATCTGGATATGATACACGTATCACAGAAATTTCATACACATAGGTGAAACTTTGTCCGGGGCTGCTCTGTGGGTGGGGGGGCGCTAGCGAGCCATTTTGCCACGCCCATGCACGAAGCCCATAAAATACGAAATTTTTCACTGCACCTGAATTATGTGCAAAATTAAAGTTACTTTGCGGGGAAAAAGAGAGAAAGAAGAAAAAAAAATCCCTTCATTTTCAATAGGGAACTCGCATGTTTCATGCTCGGGGCCCTAATAAATTTAATGAACACAAGCTAATTGGTTTGAACCTGGAGTCCAGGTCCCAGGAGGGTCAGGGGCTCCATGGCACAGACCCTACAGACACAGCCAGTATGCTCCCTTTTCAAAACAAAACCGAGTATTTCTCATAGACATTAAAGACCGTAATAGCAGTGTAGTACTACACGCACTCTGTAAGTACATGTATTAACACAGGAGTACGGTGTTGGTCCATGTGAAATCCTGTTCACCTGCTGAAACCTAAATCAGTCATGTGAGACTGTGACTGAAGGATTTAAGCTGAGTGGGTGTGGGGATTATAGCATTAGAGCTGAAGGTCAGAGATGGTTGAGCTCCACAATATTAAAATCACAGCTAATACACTCAGAAATGTTCCTTTAGTTTCCATCCAGCGAGGAGCTGTGGTAGCGTGCACACTACAAGGTTCACCCTGCACAGCTGAGAGACATCTGAGCCTGGCCTTATCTACACACTGCTTAATAGTCCAAGTCTGTTTAGCTGAGCATGTCACGCTTCATTCTGTCCTCTGCTGATGTCAATCTTTTATTTATGTGTTTCCTCTCAGCGATGCATTTGACTTCCAGTTTGGTGCTGTTATTCTGCGACTGAAAGAGGGGCTGGACGTGTCCCATATCCAAGGACAAGGTATCAAACATATGCATACATACACAACATGGTTCCTGAGAGGTGATAAGCAAAATATTATATTTATATGTAACACAAAATGACAGATGTATCCAAAATCCCAAACCTTTTGTTGATTGGATCAGGGTTATCTCAGCTTGGAGGCAGCGTGGCTCTGCTTTACCACAGCCAGCCTCTGCAGTGCAGCATTTCACTGCATGTGAGAGTGGAAACCAGAGTGTGTGAATGGGAGAAAAACCCAAACACCGAGACTGGCAAAATGCATGGATTTGCTAAACTGTGGCGCTAATTATCATTAGCAAAGATCAGTGTAGAAAACATTCATGTAGGCTAGCAGCTTCTTGTTTAACGGATGCTGACTGTCACTTTCACCGATTAAAATGACAAAAGGTAAGCATTGGCAGATCAGCTGTAATTAATATTAATTCTGTGAGTAACATACGATGACAACGTTAGTTTTGTTTGTTGTCTGGTTTGTGTTCTGTGCAGCCGGGGCCGATATTGTTGTTACAGAGTGGAGCTCCTTCCCTCACACCACTGTGCAATCAGTGAACTGGGTTCTTCTGTATCTCTTAACAGCTCCAACCCTTATTTTGGGAAATGGAATATCTAGCATTTCCAGCGAGGACCTAACTAATGGTCAGGATATTTCGGCCTCTGCTGCTTCGACTTTGTTGATACTTTTTTCATCTGTCTCTTGAAAGTCCCCCTAACTTTATGGAAGTGAAATACTAAAGAAATGCTATGAACACTCTGTAGTGATGTCTGATTTCCTTTTTCTCTCCCTCACACTCTTTAAACATTGTTTCTATCTTCCATCTTGTTTTCTCTTCTTCCTGCATCCCCCCTTCCTCTGTCCTCTCATTCCATTTCCTCCCAGATGACTTGCTGTCCTCCCAGGAGAAGTCCTCAGGGATGAAAGATGTGATCGTGTCCATAGACACGAGCAAAGACTCTGATGCCGATTCATCCAAGCCATCCTCCAAGGCCACCAGCCTCCAGAACAGTCCGGCTATACAGAAAGGTTAGGAACCTCAGTATGAACGTCTGTCATTCATCTCAGTAACGTTTTCTATCTTCACTGAATCTACCAAGCAGACTGTGGAAGAAACGGCTGCCTCTACAAAAACACACACACACACACACTGCCCTGACAGGAAGTCTCCTCAGTTAACCATGGCCCCAGTCGTCCCACATAACCCAGTGTGTTAGTCCACAGGTGTCTCGGGCCACATAGTGTCACCCACACTGAGCAGTTCCCAGATTGTCTGAACTATACTTCCAAACATTCCAACTGCAGCCTGAGCACCAGGCCTCATCCGGTCTGGACTCATGAAGTTAAGAATGTGGTGTGGATATTTATTGTTGTTAAACTGGGTCAAGCTTTTTATATAACGCAGCTCTCTAGCACTGCATGCTTAGTTTATTTTTGTAGATTTTTATAATATTTTACTAAGACCCTGTTTTACTTGCTGTTGATGTTGTCAGTGTAAATTCTTCCGTTTTAATCTGTTGTCTTAATAAATTCACAAACATACATTTCCGCAGCAATAATTCCATCAGTAGAACAACAAACAGAAATGTTATAGTTTTGTGCAGATTTTTAATTCCAATTGCTTCTATATTCAAAAGACATTCAACACTTACTGCAGATGTTTCACATTACAAACCTTCTAAAGGCTGAAGTCTCTCTATTATACTCTTATACTAAATACTCATTTTGTAATGTAAGAAAAAGACATATTTATGAATGTCCGTTCAGCATAATTGCAAGTGATAATTAATGTGTACCCCAATTGAGGGGGCGCAAACAGTGGAGATGAATGCCTCGATTTGGCTAATCCTCTCAGCCAAAACTCCTACCTGAGCCATCATTAAGACAGAATCTTTGCCCACTTCCTCTGCACTTTCCATTCTGAATCAGCCTCCTCACTGTAATAGATTTAAATTTTAATCCAAACAGTGGAGTAGTTCAGCTTTGAGAATAAGAACTGATTCATGCGTATGTAATATGCTTACATCATGAATGTTACCAAATGGGCAGTGGAATCCATATTGATTTAACTAGAGAGTCTTGGCTCTGAGCTGCTGCTTTTATGTTCAGGTCAGGCCTGAACAAGAAATCAAGAGAAAAGGTTGAGCTCTCTTGCAGTGGAAAAGCTTGAGCAAAGGTTCTTGTTTTTGCGTGCAGTGTTAGCACCAAGCTAAACGTTCTCCTGGGACCAAATGTGTGTGTGTGTGTATCTGTTTTGTTGTACTTTTGATATTTTATATTTACAGTGGGTACGGAAAGTATTCAGACCCCTTTAAATTTTTCACTCTTTGTTTCATTGCAGCCATTTTCCAAAAATCAAAAAAGTTCATTTTATTTCTCAGTAATGTACACTCAGCACCCCATCTTGACAGAAAAAAACAGAAATGTAGAAATTTTTGCAAATTTATTAAAAAAGAAAAACTGAAATATCACATGGTCATAAGTATTCAGACCCTTTGCCGTGACACTCATATTTAACTCAGGTGCTGTCTATTTCTTCTGATCATCCTTGAGATGGTTCTACACCTTCATTTGAGTCCAGCTGTGTTTGATTATACTGATTGGACTTGATTAGGAAAGCCACACACCTGTCTATATAAGACCTTACAGCTCACAGTGCATGTCAGAGCAAATGAGAATCATGAGGTCAAAGGAACTGCCTGAAGAGCTCAGAGACAGAATTGTGGCAAGGCACAGATCTGGCCAAGGTTAC
>NC_060162.1:29233692-29252105 GCF_021292245.1 Micropterus dolomieu | reverse complement strand
GCCCTGACTTAAACCCAATTGAGCATCTCTGGAGAGACCTGAAAATGGCTGTCCACCAACGTTTACCATCCAACCTGACAGAACTGGAGAGGATCTGCAAGGAGGAATGGCAGGATACCCAAATCCAGATGTGAAAAACTTGTTGCATCTTTCCCAAAACGACTCATGGCTGTATTAGATCAAAAGGGTGCTTCTACTAAATACTGAGCAAAGGGTCTGAATACTTATGACCATGTGATATTTCAGTTTTCCTTTTTTAATAAATTTGCAAAAATTTCTACATTTCTGTTTTTTTCTGTCAAGATGGGGTGCTGAGTGTACATTACTGAGAAATAAAATGAACTTTTTTGATTTTTGGAAAATGGCTGCAATGAAACAAAGAGTGAAAAATTTAAAGGGGTCTGAATACTTTCCGTACCCACTGTATATTGTTGTGCTAAACATCTTGATTCATGACCAAGAAAGCTTGATTGTACATTAAATCAACATTTCACATCAAGTATGATTTTTTATTTTTTTTTCTCTCCTCTTGTCTCGCATTTCCCAGATGACGATGATGATGGCAAAGCTCCAACTCAGCCCCTGTTGAAAAAAGGCAGGAGATCCACTTTATTGGGTTCCCTTAAAAACTCTCTTTTTCTGCTTTGATTTTATCTTTCTTCGTCTCTTGTTATCTTTTGTGTGCTCTTTTCCTCTGAAGTCAGATTTTCCCTATCCTCATGCTCTCCTCATCACCTCATTTTTCACAGTATATCGTGAATTCCTCTTGTATTAACATACCCCGCTGTCTCGGTCTTTTGTCTCTGCCAGTCTGTCCTTTGTTTCTAGCCTGCTAGCTACTTGGCTTTGGGGAATAATATTTTGTCGTTTCCTCTCTTTCTCCTGCTCTCCCGTTAACAGTCCAGCTTGTATCTAAAGCCCAGTCTCTGAAGCTGTTTGTGATAGTGCCTTTAGCTCCAAGTCATTAATATGGGGGGGGTGTGTGTGTGTGTGTGTGTGTGTGTGTGTGTGTGTGCTAAAGTTCACTTTCCTCCAAAGCATCTTCATTCTCTCTTGCCTGCTGCTGCTTATCTCTCTGCAGGTGACACTTTTCCAGGATGAAAACCACTCTTCTGTTTTCATGTTCCCAGCTAACAATGAACCTCTCACAGCATCTCTCTCTGTTCCCTTGCTGTTCAGTGCTGGTGGTGTTTCCCCTGTGTTCATTAAGACATCCAGACATTAGAAATACAGTACATATATTAGTGCTGGGCAATGATTAAACGATTTTTTTATCACAATTAATCACATAGTTATGCGCAAAATTGAATAATGAATTCTAAAGTAGTGTATTGTGCACTTTTAATTTAAATGTACACAAAAGTGCAATAACATGTGGTTTGCAAACGCTTTAAACAAATAAGGTGCTTTTTACCAGCAGTATTCCTTTTACAGCAGCAATAAAATATTTCTTGTAAATCTCAACTTAAACATTAATGTAATCAAATATTAAACCAAAGCTATTTGCCACCTTTTATCTAGCTTGTTAGAACCATCAGAGTCCAGTTTTCTTGGGGGGGTTTCTGAACAGAAATCAGCAGAAACATTTTTCTTTTATCAGGGAGCAGCAGAAACAGATGTTCAATCAGTTGCAAGTTTCCCAGTTAGAGTGAGGTGAAGTGGTCGAGCACAAGGTGTAGTGACAAACGGGTGCGTTCCCGTGAAACTGACGCGGTTGTGCTCGCCTCACGCCAGCTGCCAAAGTTGAATTGTCTTGAACTTTTTGTATGTGACACACAGTACAAATCATTGGAAGAGAGAATGATCCTCTCTGTTTGTGAGTTTCCAGAATCTGTTACTGTTTACTAAATAGGACATCAACAGGAGGGAATTTGCATGACAGAGCATCCTGATCCTCCGCTGCTTGTTTGGGTAGATGATTTGCAGGCTGATCAACATCCCAGCCCTCCTGTGACCCATAATTTGACTGAATGTGTATTCGGAGCCAGTGAGCAACAGACTTTCAAAATAATAATAACAAAAAAGAAAACTGTGTTAACTTGCAATAAAATATTTGTCGGCGTTAATTAATGAATGCGTTAACGCAATAATAACAACCTAACATATATCAAAAACTATGTCACTTTTAAAGAGAAAAGTGCTCAATTAAAAACACTTCAGGATTTAACTGTTACAGCCTTACTTGGTCTAGGATGACTAGTAGCTTGTGGTGGCTAATGTTAGCTAAGGTTAAACTTTTGAAAGTAATGTCACAGCAATTCTGAGCCCGTACACTGCCTTTTTTTCCACACATAAAGACAAATAAAAATTCACTTCAGATCTAAAAACTTGTTGCAGACTCTTGACATTTCTGCAGATTAGAGGTCTTCATGTGTCTAAAAAGGCCTGGAAATGTACTACCCAGATCTGAATGTGACCCATTTATTATTTGAAAGTTGGAACCCATACCCATGTAGGACCAAGCAATGCTGGACCCAAATGCAGCCGGGAGACTTAGACCAGATGCACTTTGCTTGCAGATGCTGTTGTATTCGACACATACTGTACTTCAATCATGATACACGCTGTCTGATCGCGGCCAAGTCTTCTCAGATACACTCAGGTATTACACATAATGTTAAAAAGACCCGGGTAGGGTTTCGGGTACTAGGGTTGTGGTGGACCCATGAAGACCTCCACTGCAGATACATTACTGCAAAAAAAAATCATACTATAATACCTGTGGCTGGCTGGAAGGTAGGAAATCGGTCCTAAAACCTTAGCAATCTGAAGGCAGCGTTATCCTACAGACACTGAACAGTTCCCAGCCCACAGAGTCCAACACCACCTAGGTCTGTCCATAACTGACACACAGGGACTCTCTACTTGGAATGTTTGGTTACTGTCCAACCTGAGTTCCACAATCAGGCTGCTAATATATACGTGTGTGTGTGTGTGTGTGTCCTTGCAGACAAGAAGAGCCCGACTGTACCACTGAATGTGTCTGACCAGAGGCTGCTAGAGGCCAGCCAGCAGTTCCAGAAGAAACAAGGGAAGGGCACAGTGGATGTCTGGTGGCTGTTTGATGATGGAGGTGAGTCTGGGAGAAAGAGATGTCCTGCGGATCAAACATAGTCCAAATAGGTGTGAGCGGCAGTGCACTACAGATTGTATGTTTTTAGAAAAATTTGCAAGGCGGGCAGGCAGGCATCACTGCATGCCAAATTATTGGTAGGTAATGCGTTTTTATTTTAGTCAGAACCGCCAGTTTGATGCCCTTGAATAGTATGAAGGCATAAATGAAAAAAAACATTTGCTTTCTTTATGACTGTCTGTATCCATAAAATAAATACCAATACAAACTGAAATTTGTTTTGAAAACATTGTCTGAAGGTACTGTTCTAAAACTTCAACTTCAATGATAATGAAGCGATTTAACCTTGTAGCACTTTGAGATTTGTTTCAAATGTAAAGTCCATTACAGAAAAAATTTATTATTATTTAGAGCTTAGCAATTAATCGTTTTCAAATCAAATTTGCAATTTAAAAAAAACATGCTTAGCTAATTGTGAACACTGCAATTAAAAATGTAGGTTAATGATATAGCGCAGGTTACCTGTTTTAAACAGTCATGCAGTTCCAAATTCATTCTGTTGTCATCCTTGTGTGACAGACTTGCTTGGCAATCACAAGCGCCATGCGCAACCTGTTACGGCTATACTCGCCAATCAGAGCGGGCACAGTGCATGTACACTTCACAACAACAAACGAAACTAGAGCAAAACATGGGATAATGGCATCAGGCACAGGTGGCAGCTGTGCTGCAGTTTTGTCTGGCGTCAACTCATACTGAAGTGTTTCAGCAGCGGAGCGTTTAGCCTGCTCCACATTGTTGATGTGTTGTTAATTTGTCATTTTGTGTGCTTCAACTACAGATAACGGCTCTCTATGAACCGGTTTTGTTCCGCTCTCTGCGTGGCTACATATCCCACATGGAGCATTTCAGAATAAGAATGTTTTGCCTGCCATGTTTAGCTGACTAAGCCTATTTTGTTGATTTGTTCAGTTGTCCTTGATTTTTGTGCTTCTACCATTGTTAAATAGGCTACGTGGTTAATTTATTTATTTTTGTCTGTTTTGTCCGGTCGAGGCAGATGGCCGCCCACCCTGAGCCATGGTTCTGCTCGAGGTTTCTGCCTCTTAAAGGAAGTTTTTCCTTGCCTCTGTCGCCTAGTGCTGCTCTTGGTGGGAACTGTTGGGCTTCTGTAAATAACATCATAGAGTACGGTCTAGACCTGCTCTTTTATGAAAAGCGCTGTGAGATAACTGTTGTTGTGATTTGGCACTATATAAATAAAATTGAATTTAACTGTTTATTACTTTATACTTTATTGTTGATGTACGATCGGGAGTCTGCACAGGTTGATTTATTTTGAAAATGGACCAGATTCTCTATGCCATTCTGGGTCTGATTTCATGCCCGGTTCTGCCTTGTGCTGCTTGACAAAGTTTCCGTCAAATATTGACTCTGCGGAGAAGAGAGCTGCTTCTAGGACGCGGTGCAGCTCTTCTGGTGTAAGCACAAGCATTGACTAGTATGGCTGAGATCAGCTATTTTGTTTTATCTATTACTCAGTGAATATTGACATTTAGCTAAACTGCTTTTTAAATCGCAAACCGAACTGTAATCGCAATATCAGAAAAATCATAAATAGGTTTTTTCCCCCCAAATCGTTCAGCCCTATGCATTAGGTAATGCATAAATGCACAGTGGCCTTGCATTTGAACAATTTGCACATAAACATTAAAAAGACATGGACACAGGCATACATGTGCACAGAACAATATGAGTAATATAAAGGAAATTTACTTTAGCAAACCACTGTCAGCAGGACATCCGACGTATGGACCCCTGAAACGATACTCAAAATGAGAGAGAAATCTCAATGGCAAAGCAATCCACAGCTGTTTAGAGGACCAACTCTACCGGCACTGTGCTGATCAATAGAGCTGACAGAACCAATATGTTAATATGACTCATTCTGTATTGGCAGAATGATTTTGGGTGTAAATATGTGAACAAGGCCAGAGGCATGACTCATGTGTTCAAGACACTGTGACATGTGCCACTTCAAATCTGGCTCATCATCATGATGTCAGCCTCTTGACTACTGACAGTCGTGGAGCACCCCAATCTCAGTTGTGAACTGCTGCACTAAAGCTGATTATTTGGATGACAATTTAAATATTCTGCAGTGAAAGTCATGTTTGACATACAGTCCCTTAACTCCAACACCATTTTCTCAAGTGTCTGAAGTACAATGTTTTTAAACAGGAAGGCGTTAAGGAATCATGTTTTTCTTGCTGCAGCAGTGACTCCTACTAGTTGTTCAGATGGCCTGCTCAGAGGGGCTACTTCTGTCATCTACCCAGCAAGTTGGCTGTATTTGGAAAAATAGAATAAAACGTGCTCTTGCCTGCTGAGATTCTGAAGCTCTGATGTTTTGACTGAGACATAGCAGTTGAATATTTCCATCATAGAAGTTTGATGTCTCCTGTTCAGGTCTGACCCTGCTGATCCCCTACCTACTGACCAACAAGAAGAGGTGGAAGGACTGCAAGATCCGTGTTTTCATTGGAGGAAAGATCAACAGGATTGATCATGACCGCCGAGCGTAAGTACTGCATGTTCCTCCCATCCTGCGTCTGGACACAAGTAGATAACATGAGGTCACAGAACATTCAATTAGACACGACTGTTCACTTTTCCCAGGTGTAGCACACCTGCTGCATCAACTCTTTTACTGAGAATTTATGACCTGCTTTTGCCAAAGCCATTGGATTGTTGTAAAACTTGTAAAAAGGTATAATAATTTTTGTTAATTAAGATCAAAGTGTGTGTCCGTGGTGTGTTGTTTAAAGTCAATGATTCGCCATGAAACAGGAAGTTGTTGTAACTTTCCTGTACATGCTCGATTCTCTTGCAGCTTAAATTTGCATTTTGTTTATAGATCACTACTATTACTCGCTCTGATTCTGCTGACGATGTCTTTAAATGGAGGTGGAGCCCTGTCATACAAAGCAGGCGTGCAACTTGTTAGCAGTGAGCACAGAGCAGCCATCTGCTTTCCTTTCAGCGCCACACTCCTCTGCTCAGCTGCTGCTGACAACACGGCTCACTGACACCATTTGTATGTTCTGTTCAAGTCTTTCTTGACATGTTAGCCGTGACATAAACACATACATGTCTAAAATACATTTTTACTTGCCATTTGTAAAGTTTTCACACTTGAAATTGGCCATTCCAATGTGACAGTTAAGGATTTATCTCTGCATAATAAATGGTCAGTGTGGCTGTTTTTAATTTGTAAATGAATGTAAATGACATGCTTTGACTTAATTGACTTTGAGTTATAACGTCATATTCTGTAGGCATCAGATTGAAACTTACAGCCTCTGAGTCTGATGTAAAAGCTGACTTAGTGCCACCAAGGGCTGAAGAAGTAACTAAAGGATCATTCTGATGGCTTTGTAGCAGCCAATATGGTTAACTTCAGTTTGCAAAAATATGTCTGACTCCTGAGGTTTATAATTAAACCAATAATATATCTGCTGATGTAGATCATGAGATGTAGCTGAAAGCTACACAAAATTTTCAGTAAGTAGACCTTGTGCTGAAGAAATGTTGACAATTTTTTCCATCATCACTATATAATTAAACTTGACTTGGTTGAGACTTAAAAGCTGCAGAGAGCTAATCCACCAGAGTGAATGTTTAGCTGCCTTCATTCCTGTATTGAATGGATGTCATTGTCATGTGGTTCTGAAGCTGAGCGCAGGTCTGCTTTCAACACTCAGGGGCTGGCTGAGTGATTACTTCACTTCCACAGGAAGTAAAGCCAACTAAATGTTTACTGTGGGTGTTTAGCTGACATCAAGTTTCCAGTCTCCACAAACTGATTTTGATGGTGTGTTGAAATGAGGCTGTTGTCTGCCTAGAAGAAATGCAGCTGAAATAATAGAGCTAACTGTGGTCATCTGTAATGGCAATTATACTTTGTGGTTAATAAGCAAAAACAGAAAAACCACCAGTATGGAGGCTGAAAAATAGACAAAATGCTGGAGCTGAAGTGTTGGGCACAGCAACACATCCTGTGGCTGTATTCCTCCTGGGCTATGTCTTCATCAGAGCCATTAGTGTGTGGCCAGAAGTGGAAATGTCCTTGTTATTGTGGGGAGAAACTTTCTCATCAAATCTCATTACACTCTGTTAATCATTGAACTTTGCTGACATGAAGACACGTAGAGCGTTTCAGACAGAAGTTTTCGGTGTTAGCTGCGTATTAACATTGAGAGAAAAGTTACATTTTTCGAAGTTGTTTTCTTCCCTGGAGTGAGATGAGAATATAGATATTACGCTCATGTCTGTGCTAGGTGCAGACCGGAGTCAGGATGCTGTTAGCTTAGCTTTACATAAACACTGGAAGATTGTTGAAAGAGATCAAATCAGCCTTTTTCAAAAGAGGATGATATATTCTTTTAAGGAGGTGATATTTCCAATATTATCTATATCTGCATAAACCTTAACCTAAACCAACAGAATCTGTTTTCAGAACAAAGGCTGCTCTGCTGGCCTCCCCCCCCCCCCCCCCCCCCCCCCCCCCCCCCCCCCCCCCCCCCCCCCCCCACACACACACACACACACTCGTTTCCCCTGTCTCTCTTTGTCCCCTACAGCTGCCTCCTACGTCCTTTTGTTGGATAAAATTAGCTGGCTATCTTTTATCTGTATATGTGAGCACACATCTCTATGTGCACTTTGAAATTTCCTTTGCATCTGTTTACTGTAAAACTACAGACTGGCCATTTCAACAGATATCTAACACCTCCGTGTTTCCCTGTCACAATTGCATGGATTCACACTGTTTTTTTCACCAATAAGCAAGTACAAGCAAGTTGCAGTTTATCTTTGTTAAAATAGATAAAATAGTCTTTACTGCCATGCTTTTTGATTGTATTGGTGCCTGCTTGTATGTTTTATCTGTAACCTGCCTTCCTTTGAATTCATTCAGTTCAAAAGGTCATTTCACTCAAATTACACGCAAAACACACTGTACCTCTGCAGAACTGCCTTTAAATAGTTGTCATAGGGAATGTTTCTTTGATAGATGGCAGTCCCCCCTACAGCACTGACGCCTGTGGATACACTTGTTTCTGTAAAGACACAGGCTTAAAATCTCACACATTTGACATACTATCGCTTTATCAAGTGTGCATTAGCATTCATTTACAGTGGTGTTTGTGTTAGGAGAAACTTGAAAGCAGAAGAGGAGCTGGTGGGTGTGACACCTTTCACAATACACACAGTTGTTTGACTCATTGTTAATACAAAATAATGATTAGTGCAGCATTTGGGTTTGTTTTGGCTTTCACATTTGAAACCAGGTCGTGATGGTAGTACAGAAACAGCATGTAAATCTGTCTCTATGTGACAGATAATGCTTTCAAGCACTCAACTTCTTTGAAGCTGAAGCTAAAGGAAATTACTCTCATACACAGAATGCCACAGTGCTCCCAGTAAAGCCTGTCCTACCTGCCTGTGCCCTACAGCAGCCCCATGTTCAAACAGAGCTATTTAAAGGAGCTCTCCCTGGCCTTTAGGCAGCTCTGTGGGTGAAAATGTCTTGCAGCTGATTGCCAGTATTTATCCAAAAGCTCTTTGTTTTTGCTTTTTCTGTGCAGGATGGCCACTCTGCTCAGCAAGTTCAGAATAGACTTCTCGGACATCACCGTGCTGGGAGACATAAACACCAAGCCCAAGAAGGAGCAGTAAGTCGTCTTCAATGAAATTCAAAGCGCAAAGCTTTTCTACCTGCTGAGTCACATTATCACATTTTGATCATTCCTGCGTGTTGGAATGGCTTTTACTCACACTTTAAGCTGGAGTAGGCAACGTTGGCAAAACTAGCAAGAGACAGCTAGATTTAGAAAGTATTAAATTGGGACCTTTCTTTCAGGCCTCCCTCCAAAGCCACTCTTCCAGAACACATGTTCATGTGCACGGGCAGACTGCACACAAGTAGACAGACAGGCAGGTAGGCTAGCCAGTCACTTCAGTTATCAGTCATGCTTGTCACAGTCCTGCAGCCACAGATACCAAATTTTCATTTTTTGTGTCAGAGCATTTGATTTATTGATTGCTGTCTGGATGTAAAGATACTTTCAACAAAGGTAGCAGCATGTTTCTGAACTAAACTACCTACCCCAGCTTTATGATCAATTCTAAAAGCCGGTCAAATAAAGAGATCTCCACCACCAGCACCCACCCAGATTGATTATTAGGACCAGAGAAAAGTCTGCCTCCCTACTGGCCCACCAACACCTTTTCCAGCTGCAACTTAGTTTTTTCCAGGAGGTGTCCCATCCAGGTACTAGCTAAGCCCAACCATGCATAGCTCAAGTCATTCAGCAGAAGCAGGGTACATGTCCAACACAATTGTTCATTATCATCTTCTATCACATTGAGTGCATGCACATCTACATTAAGCATGGTAGGTCAAAGTTGAAACTGGAAGTAGCCCTGCAGGATGTAACGGATGTCTACAGGAGAAGTTGTTATTCACTTTGGATTTGTTTTAAACCTTCCTGGCCGTTGTCCCATGCACTCTGTTGTAAAGCTGTGCACTCACAATGCCTCCAGGTTGCCCCAATGAAGTGTGTAGGTAAAATGTTATTGTAAGCAATTGGAATGATTGATAAAACTACAAAAACAAGACCCAAAAGGTTTGCCTTACCATAGTACTCACCTCTTGAAACTTGACAGAAACCAGAGCCAGTGAAGAGTGAATCACTGCTGCCCTCATGTGGTCTGTTTGTGAAAGCGCTGACATTAGGTCACTGGTTGCAGAGCCTGACACTACACTGCTCAGGAAGTGCCCAACTAACACCAACATTGTAAAGGTGTCAGTTCCACACTGCCAGACAGCAAGCAACTGACCAGACAGACTTTTGTTGCCTATTTTTTTCTATTGAATTTAACTTACAAGGTCGAGACTGCAATCACTTTTTGGCAAGTGGAAAACTACTTGTTACTGGGTGTATTGGCCCTTTTTAAAGGTACAGTATTTCAACAGGTTGAAAGGACTGGGTGAGCTATAATCAGACATAACACAAATATAACACTCATGACTAACATCGATTCATTTTGAGAACCTTTTAGTCACAAGTAGTGAGGTGGAATCAGTAAAACTGAATTGGCTTTATGGGCTGTGTTGGTCATTTAAATGTGTTGTAACTGCTGAAATTAATGTCATAAGGATAATTGCAAGAGAGACACTTTCTTTATTTTATTCATTCACAGCCATGAATCATTTTAATTAAAGACTACAGTCTATTTTATAAATGTATATTAAACATACATCTACCAAACACAAATTTCATCGGCAACAAACTAATAATAATGTTTTGTCAGGCCTGATAAACTGCAAACACTTCAACTGTGATTATTCCGTTTTAAAAAACGTTTCACAAATGCATACCTTTGTTACCACGGACATAAAATGATCTTTATTGCATGTTATGACTGTTTGAGATCAAAGCAGCTGTAGATGTATAGATACTGGGCGTTAGAGCTTTAGCATGCTGCGCACCCTCCCGCGGAAGACAATCCGTTTACGGCTGATCACTTTTCAACCCGACACCTGCCACTCCCTCCAGCGTATGTTCTGATTCAGATTGTGCACGAAAGGAGAGGCTGTTCACAGACGGGTCTGTTGTCAATGAGAGACAGAGGAGCGAGTAATGGACACCTTGCTAACCTACATTGACATCAAAGAAAGTTGTGTGTGCTGATGTTCTGCATGCTAATATAGGCTTAGTTGTCAAGGGAACACTGTCAGAGTGTTGCGGTTTGTTGGAAAACGGCGCACATTAGTCTGACTTTCTACAACTGCATCCAACCCTACTGGACATGTCAAATTCTTAAGACTTCATCTGACTGACAGACGAACACCGTTGGTGCTGGTTGGAGTCGGTCGGCGTTTGTTGGGGCAGTGTGCAAGCAGAATAAGGCTGATGGGCTTGGATAACATTTCAGTTTGCCTTCAACAGATAATGATGAAAAAAATCCAGATATTTCTCTGACTTTAGAAGTGACTTATGACATACACACTGGTATTCTACATGTTTCTACATAACCTTTGGTAATATGGATCCATAAGTGTGTTTTGTCTTTTTTTCTGTGACTTAAAAGGTAATTAAATCAGTAATAACACTCTACTCACCAAGTTAATATTTGAGATCTGAGGACACTAAAGAGAAGTCGGATATAGATTATCAGACAGGTTGGAAAGGCTTTTCACTTATAATCTGTTGAGTTGTTTCAAAGCAGTCTGATCCGCTGACTGCTACACCTGACCAGTGTATTTGTCGCAATATCTTCTTCATAATATAGACTGAAGGACCAAACTACAATAATAAGACTCAAGTTGTAATAATTTGGAGTTATGCTTTGAAGCTCTGCTTGATTTGACCATATCATTGACGAGAGAAAAACACCACATAACACAAAAGTCTAAGTCTGAGTATTATTGGTGGCTTTATGATGTTGATGACTGACTTGTATAGGGGATTAAGCATGAAGTTTCTTGCGCAGCGTGTCTGCTTTTGAGGAGCTGATCGAGCCGTATCGGCTGAAGGAAGACGACATGGAGCAGGAGGCTGCGGAGAGGCTGAAGAACAGCGAGCCCTGGAGGATCACAGACAATGAGCTGGAGCTGTACCGCGCCAAGGTCTGCATGCTGCTGCTCACTGTAGTTCATCTCTATTCTATGGCTGTGTGGATTTTAATTTTAATTTTAGAAGTTTAAATTCTCGTTGAACAACATTGTCAAGTCGATACCTGAATCTTTGAACGTGGATTTGTGTTTGTTTTGGTCTCCAGACTAATCGTCAGATCAGACTCAACGAGTTGCTGAAGGAGCACTCGAGCACAGCCAACCTCATCGTCATGTAAGCTGTGTGTGTGTGTGTGTGTGTGTGTGTGTGTGCTGAATAACACAGGTGGTCTTTTTGTGTAATAGTTTCAGTGACAGCAGTTGTGCTCTGCTGACATTTCATTTGAACTTTAAATAATTAAAACCCATCATCACAAGTCTTTTTTTTGTTTTTTTTTTTATTGTGCCCACTGAGTGTTTGAGGTGGTGTTTTTAACAGCTAAGGTCATTAAAGGAGAGAATGCAGCTCAGTCATTGACAAACTAACAGGTGACTTCAGATTTGTTGTCATGATAACGTTACAAAGTTAGCACACTGTTATGTGTTTTACAAACAAGCTGCAGCCCGATTGGCTCACACACTGTGCATTTGGACACATCATTACAGTTGCTCAGTTTTACACAGGAAAAGTGACCTCTGAGTGATAAGCCAATAGGTGACTGCATGTTGTTTTGGTGTGTTCTTTTATTCCATTTTGATTTTATAACTTTTGTTAACTGAACACAAAGGCTTTTATAGAAACAGATTTATCAAAAGCAGAATTCAAACCAAAGCAACCTGTTAATGATTGTGCTCTCTCTTTCTCGCCTCCTCTTCCTCTGTACAGGAGTCTGCCGCTGGCCAGGAAGGGCGCGGTGTCCAGTGCTCTGTACATGGCCTGGCTGGAGGCATTGTCCAAGGACCTGCCGCCCATCCTTCTGGTGCGCGGCAACCACCAGAGTGTCCTCACCTTCTACTCTTAAATACACACATGGAGTTTTTAAGTCTCACATCCACTTCTGCCTCTGAGAGCAGGCGCACTTACACAAACCAGTTCTAGTCCAAACCTACAGGTGCACCACATACACGGGAAGCCGGTCTGAAATTCAGCCACTGATAGAAACAATGCTAGTGATGTGAATAAAGATAAAGCAAGTGATATTGGTTGAGATGTGTAAAATCCTCAAAGTGATGGAGGAACGTCAAGGTGGAGGTGGTTGTAAGGTTGTCCACTCTGCTCCGTTATTTCTATTTAGTCCAAGATGTCTAGCTTTTTCTCTTGTAGCTCTAGTTTCCTCTAAATTCCTCATGATGAGTTCATTTATGTCAAAGTTGATTTCTCTCAGGCTCCAAAGCAGTTGTGCACAATGTTCACGTTGTTCTCATGATATGGAATATCTTGATGTCAAAGTTGTGAAGTGAATTGGAGCAGTTGTGTTTGTGATGCAGCAATAATCACCCTGTTGTTTTCCTTAAATATTGGGAGAGAACCATGCAGAACGCTTTGCAACACCTTCTGAAGCCTTATGGATGTGCCTTCCAGTTAAATCAGATGAAAAACTATAATCTCTATCCAGATTGACAATATTACCTATTATATTGGTGGCTAATAGTTAGTTTTACTAGGTTTTAAATATGATTCCTTCTTAGTTGGAGCATTGTATTTATGCGAGTGGATTGCATTAATCTAATGAAGTGTGTCCACTTGAGCTCTCTCTCTCTCTCTCACTCTCTCTCTCTCTCACTCTCTCTCTCTCTCACTCTCTCACTCTCTCATTCTCTCTCTCACTCAAATCAACTGTTTGTTTTGAGTTTTTATTCACTTTTGAGTCTTCCTTATTAAAGCTGTTGAATATTTACGATAGCCTCAGCTATTCGACACAAGACACAATTTATCTTTTAGGCTCAGTTCCTAAAAATGTTACTATGGGTCTTAAATTTAAGATCTTGTTTGTTAGAAAAGATGTGAACCTAGTTTTTCCATGAAAAGTCTCCCTCATGTAGCTGCTGATCGACAAAAGTTTTGTGTTTCTCTGTCCACATGTACGGTTCTTCGCCTGTAAAAAAAACTGCTCTACCCAACAATCTAGATAAAACCTTGCCTTAATGCTAGAACTAATGATTGTCACGAGTTCCATTTCTCTTATAAGCCATACTGGCTGGACGGTTTATGGGTAAATGCAGATAGCATATAGATAGGGATTGTGTTTCAGCACAGTTGTCTTCTGTACTGTACATGCATCTTAATTTGCTTCCCGTAGTTACCTGTGTTTGTCTGTTACATTGCTTGCTGTAGGCCCGTGTATTACTGGTGAAGTGGTCATTCAATAGATACAACATATTCCACTTTGCGCCACAGTACACAGTGTTTTATGCTTATGCACGCATGTCTAGCTGCTTGTTTGTCTGGGTTTATGATGAACTGCTGGTCTCCCATTCCCACAAAACGGTCAGAGGGAATGAATGACATGCAAGCTTCACACTGGAAGACTTGCTGGCAGGAGGAATGTGACATTAGATTGTATCATGGCTGAGTGAAGATATACCTCTATGCATATGAGCTTGTGTTGCGTACTTGTAATAAAAGTCCATCGCTTCTTCATGTGAACAGATCTGCTCGCCTCAGTTCATTTAAGGGGCACTTCTCTTTCCTTAACACTAATTCTTTCCTTTAAGAACACTGGCTTATAGTCTTTTTAAGGGTACCATGGCTCCAAGAAAAGAAGTTTTAAATACTGATGTTCAATCGGTCAAATGTCATAGAAAATGTTGACTTGGCCAGAGGGTGTAGATTATTTTCAGATAATGAAACCGCTCTGATCAACAGTCCTAAATGAAAGCTGGTTTCTTAATCACAGCTGCTACCTTTCTGGAGTTCTGAAGTTACATTTATTCTAAAGGTGTGTTCAGACTGAATGCAAAGTTACATTTAGAAACTTGCCATTACACTTCCTTTTTTCACACTTCTCCTGTCTGTGAACTTTTCCTGTACATATTACAATTAGCATATTGCAGTGGACTGTGTGTCATCTTCATGATGCTGGTAGCATTCATGCAGCTGCATCCCATCACCCATCACTCTGTGCTTCACCTGTAGAATGTGGAGGCCAAGACTTTGATATACATATATGTATTTGTGTGATGCGGGGAGAGGTGGTTATGAGTGTATAAATGCATTCGGTACATACACATGAACTATATTCACACGAATGCTCATCAGTGTAGTACATACTGTATGAACTTTCCAAGTATGTGAAAAGCATGTACTGGTTAAGGAACTGTAAACCCTTTTTAAAACTTTGAAGGCACAGTCAAAGGCAATTCCTGGTAAGTTATAGCACACAATAGAGCCCCCAAAATGCCAAAACATCTTCCCAGCGCACTGTTAGTGTTAGTAGAGGTCTTTTGGTCTGGTCTGACCTGTGGAAAACCTTCCCAAACATATATTTTCAAAATAAGAGTCCCTGTCCAAACTAGACCGGAAGATATTTAAAGCCAATCAAAAATGTGGTTGACACAAACAAATTCTGAGCTGACTGCGTCCCCTCAGATCCATTTAGTTGTTAGACATCTTGACAAATAGTCAAAGACCCTGCTTGATCCAATAGACTGAATTTAGCTTTGAAATCAGTTTTGAGTAACCAAGAGGACCCTTAAATGTGTGTACTGTGTAAACATGACCAAACTGAGTGACCAAGGCTATGGATATATCTATTTTATCAGCCATTTAAAAAAATAGTTTCTTGCAGGTCACCCCACTTTATGAAAGTGCATCACTGCACCTCTGTTAGATTGATGCCTGTCAGTGCAAGTATTGCATCATTTCCTGTTAGTACAAATTGGTAAAGCACATTGATTTGTTTTGTAGTAACTGCTGAAACAATATACTATTACAGTTTGTATATAGCACATACTGTACTTTTTGTCAAAAGTGTTTGTAGTATGCATTTGGGACAGCACAGGTTTAAAAATATTGGTGAGCTTGAAGGAGATTCTGATATTTGGGAGCACTATTGTTCACTATAACAAAATCTCTGAACTGCGTTGATTGTTCTGCTGTGAAGCACACACACTCTTACTGTTACAGAGCATAACCATTTCCAATAAGAACACGGGTTACTCTATATTTGTATATTAAAAAAACTATATATGTATGCCTATATATACACATATAAATGTATCAATCTGACCTGGAGGGGATCTGTGTCTTTGATGTGTCACATGAAATGTAACAAAAAGACCTCCTGTCAACATTTTACAACCAAATAATAGTGTTTGTGTGTGTGTGTGTTGTTTTCTTCATTTATATCCTGATAGATAGATAGATAGATAGATAGTTTCTAAAGCCTGTTAAACAATACTATGTTCTACTGAAGAAACCAAATGTTACCCGTACTCATGTCAGTAACTGTTATCATTTTACATCTCCTAATCCTTTAATGTATTTTTTAAAAATTCTTGCCAAAGCCCCTCTTTTCCTGCCCCTATCTGTTACGTCTCAAGCCATCATGATGGATGACAGTGTAAAGAAATCATAAACTGGTCTTTATATCTCATCATGGTCGACCTCTTGTCCACACTGCAAGCATAAACTAACCTGGAAAGAAACGTCATAGTCTAATGAAATTAATTAACGGAGGGGAACGATTATGTTGCATTTCAATGTGGAGAAAGATATTTATTTTAGTTTTAGAATTTTTCTGAAATTTCCATTTTTGGGGGGGGGGGGGTGTTAGTGTTTTGTCTTTAATATTTTGCTTTAGGTTGTTAAATAGCATGTTTTTTTTATTTTGTTGCCTTTTGATTTTAGCTAATTTTCTTTTTCTCCTTTGAGTCTGTAATTCTGTTTAATACCTTTTGATGAAAAGACACCACGACAAAAGCAGATCAAACCCATTGTCTCCTGTTTTCAGACAAACATGGATGGAATCGACCCAGCTGGTTGAAGTAATGTTTTGATACACTGTACTGTTAACAGTCACAGATATGCGTTTTCTAACATTTTAACATGTATGATTACCAATACTTTGTACATCTTTTATTGCAATAAATAAATCTGATGAAATGCGTTCCATCTGATTTTTCCTTTTGTGCTCTGTTATTTATACTGTTACTGGATAGATAGGAGAGAGAGTAGGCCTACACACTGGACTACACCTGTGCACTGCAATAGGGTGAGAAGTTGTATCACTGAGGCCAGGAAACACTAGACGTTGGTGTTGTAAGCTGTGTAAATCCATCAGTACATCATCTTTCAAATGATTTTCAGGAGTGGGTTTGTTTCCCTGTGAGTCTCAGCCATGGTGATTGCTGGTGGTTCATTCTTCCTAGAGCCCTGCATTTCAGCCGGAGCCCATGTGATAGGCTTCTCAATTAAAAGAAAGGGACACATGAGACAGTCTGCTGGGGCGCGTTGGTAACGTTGGTAGTAAGAGGGAGGGGAAAATCCACAGCAGACATGCGGTCATTATCATAACAGTTTAATAATGCATTGCAAATACAGAACTAGAATTAGTCATGATGTGAAGTATACACAAAATTAAATACTTGATGGTAGGCCATCATCTGTGCATTATGGAGGGGGAACATATTTTGGCAAAGCATGTCCAGCCTGGTAGGACCAGCAGGCTACTGTTATGGCTTTTGTGTATGAAAAGTTCTGTTTAAATGCAATGCATTATTAAATTGTTATGATAATAATTTACCCTTTAAGGAGGGGGACAATTTCCAGCAATATCCAAAGGCCATGCAACGGAAATATGGATTACAAGGAGAAAATATTGTCTACAATGCTGCATTCAGTTTAATGTACATTTCGAGTCAAGGAGATGTAACGTTGAGGCGAGCAAAGTGTTAAACAGATTACACACATAACACATAACGTAAGCCTATAAAAACGTTTATAACTGCTAGCTTGCTCTACACAAACCTCGTTAATAAAACAATACTAAAACGATAGATCAAACAATCCACATTGTATATTTTTCATTCACTTTTATGAAGTCGAAGGTCAGCCTTCACCGCTGATTGCACACTTTCTGTCAGGGATAACTACCTTGGCACAACACGGGAAGCCGGATCGCTGCTTGAAATAACATGGTTGTGGGATTGTGGGAACTTTTTTTCAGTATGAATGAGCAAATGCAGCATATTGGCGGATATTCTTTCCACAATTAGTGCGGGATCTCTGTATAAAAGCAGTTGTGCGTTTTGCTCTTTAGAGCATTAGGAGGCTGTCTCGTTTCTTCGTTTGGGATTGGCCAAGATGTTCTGTGGTGAAGCCTTGATTTTTGATGCCTGGCCTACCTAGTCCTAGCCGGCAGCAGCATGCCTCAGCCTGTCAAAAATGCCTTTTAACTAGTGATGATAAAAGTTTAAACTAACATTGTAATATGCTTTAAGTGTCTTATATAATAATAATAATAATCTTTATTTGTAGAGCACTTTTCAAAAACAAGTGACAAACTGCTTTAACAAGTGTAAAGACAATAATACCCAAAAGACAATAATACCAACCCCAACCGGTCGAGGCAGATGGCCGCCCACCCTGAGCCATGGTTCTGCTCGAGGTTTCTGCCTCTTAAAGGAAGTTTTTCCTTGCCTCTGTTGCCTAGTGCTTGCTCTTGGTGGGAACTGTTGGGCTTCTGTAAATAGCATCATAGAGTATGGTCTAGACCTGCT
>NC_060162.1:29232218-29233592 GCF_021292245.1 Micropterus dolomieu | reverse complement strand
TGAAAAGAAATGCCATGTTTATGGATAATATGTCCAAGGGGAAGCAGATACAAGGAAAACAAAATGGGTCCTAAGACCGACCCCTGAGGCACACCATATTTAACTGGACAGAATGAGGAGACATAGTTGTTTACAGACACGCAAAACTTCCTATTTGACAGGTAGGATGAAAACCATTCTAGGGCAGTACCAGAGATCCCCACCCAGTGCCTCAGTCTATCTAACATGATGTTGTGATCAATGGTGTCAAAAGCAGCACTAAGGTCCAGGAGTACCAGGACTGAGCACATGCCTTCATCAGCAGACATTAAAAGGTCATTGGTGACTTTAAGCAGGGCAGTCTCAGTGCTGTGGTACTTCCTGAAACCAGATTGAAACTTTTCAAATATTTTGTTATTTTCCAATACAGTGAGCAGCTGTTTGGACACAATTCTTTCTAGAATCTTTGCAATAAAAGCAGTTTTGAAATTGGTCTAAAATTATGTGGGAGGGAAGGATCTAAACCAGGTTTCTTTAAAAGTGGGCAAGCCGTTTTAAAATAATCAGGGACACAACCAGTAGATAGGGAGCTGTTGAAAACAGAGATCAAATGGGGCCCAACAGAATCTATTACTTTCAGTAAAAACTTTGTAGGTATTACATCAAGTGGGCTGGAGGACACTCTCATTTGTGATACTGTTTTTAAAAGCTCAGACGTCGATGGGATAAAACTGGTTAAAACTCTCTTGTTGCTGGTGAGGGACCTCTGAGTAAGAGGCCGTGGGGGTAATAGAGGCTCTGATTGACACCACCTTATTGGTAAAATAAGATAAAAACATCATTACTTCCAGCTGAGGCACAAGGAGGGGTTGGGTTTACCAGCTGATCCACAGTCTTAAACAGAAACCTTGGATTGTGTTTATGTGTAGTAATGAGTTCAGAAAAATTGTGTGTTCTCGCATCCTTAACCATGTTATTAATGAATTAATTATTCATGTAGTTAATTAATAAATCCTTCAGACTGAGGTAATGGACTTGGAGACTGGATTTTTTCCATCTGCACTCTGCTTTCCTGCATTCCCTTTTTAGGATGTGAATGCTGTCATTTATCCAGGGTTGCTTACTAGCTTTAGACGTAGGCCTAACCTTTAGGGGAGCAGTAACATTTAGTGACGACAAGCAGATATGATTGAAGTGATCGACCAGATTGTTGGTGTTGGAATCAGACAGGTGTTGGCTTTGGCTCTGAAAGAATGCGCAAAACTTTGAAACACTTTGTTCATTAAAGATGCGAGAACACACGGAGCTTGGTGAGGCGGCATGAGTAACAGGCGAATCGCAGCTAAAAACAATACATCTGTGGTCAGATATGGTCATGTCCACTAATTCCACCGA
>NC_060162.1:29224204-29232198 GCF_021292245.1 Micropterus dolomieu | reverse complement strand
TTATTTTCCAGTACAGTGAGCAGCTGTTTGGACACAATTCTTTCTAGAATCTTTGCAATAAAAGGCAGTTTTGAAATTGGTCTAAAATTATGTGGGAGGGAGGGATCTAAACCAGGTTTCTTTAAAAGTGCGTTCACGCAAGCCGTTATAAAATAATCAGGGACACAACCAGTAGATAGGGAGCTGTTGAAAACAGAGATCAAATGGGCCCAACAGAATCTATTACTTTCAGTAAAAACTTTGTAGGTATTACATCAAGTGGGCTGGAGAACACTCTCATTTGTGATACTGTTTTTAAAAGCTCAGACAAGTCGATGGGATAAAACTGGTTAAAACTCTCTTGTTGCTGGTGAGGAACCTCTGAGTAAGAGGCCGCGGGGGTAATAGAGGCTCTGATTGACACCACCTTATTGGTAAAATAAGATAAAAACAATTCACAGTCATCATTACTTCCAGCTGAGGCACAAGGAGGGGTTGGGTTTACCAGCTGATCCACAGTCTTAAACAGAAACCTGGGATTGTGTTTATGTGTAGTAATGAGTTCAGAAAAATAGTGTGTTCTCGCATCCTTAACCATGTTATTGTAGTTAATTAATAAATCCTTCAGACTGAGGTAATGGACTTGGAGACTTTTTCCATCTGCGCTCTGCTTTCATGCATTCCCTTTTTTTGGCTGCGAATGCTGTCATTTATCCAGGATTGCTTACTAGCTTTAGACGTAGGCCTAACCTTTAGAGGAGCAGTAATATTTAGTGACGACAAGCAGATATGATTGAAGTGATCGACCAGATTGTTGGTGTTGGAATCAGACAGGTGTTTGGCTCTGAAAGAATGCGCAAAACTTTGAAACACTTTGTTCATTAAAGATGTGAAAACACACGGAGCTTGGTGAGACGGCATGAGTAACAGGCGAATCGCAGCTAAAAACAATACATCTGTGGTCAGATATGGTCATTGGCCACTAATTCCACCGAGAAAATGCTGACACCCAGGGTAAAAACCAAGTCCAGTGTATGACCACGGTTATGTGTTTGCCCTTTGACATGTTGTTTGAGGTTAAAAGAAGTGGCCATATTTAAAAAGTCAGTTGCATTAACATTGGTGGGGTCATCAACATGAATATTAAAATTGCCACAAAGAACAATTCTGCCATAATTTAAAACCAGAGTAGATAGGAAGTTCTGATAAAAATCCTCCAGGTGGTTTTGGGGCGCGATAAATTATAACAAATATGATATGTTGCAGCCCTCCAATTTTAAGAGTGAGAACTTCAAAGGAGTTAAATTCATCACAGCGTACTTGATGACATTTTAATTATTTTTCCTATACACGCTCACTAGCCCACCACCACGACCACTGACCCTCGGTTGACTAAAACAATCATATTGAGGCGGACACAGTTGAGCTAGCTGGCTATAGTCATTCATTTGCAACCATGATTCAGTTAAAAACATCTAGATTTGCAGACAAGATAAAATCATTTAAGATAAAAGTCTTACTTCAAAGTGATCTCACATTGAAGAGAGCTATTTTAAATGAGTTTGTTCTAGGTGCTGGAGTTGGTGCAGTTGTCCTAATCCTTATTCCATTATCCATTATTTCTGTGTGGGATGTGCACATTTCGGTTTACTGGTCTAGGCGTGATGATGACAGGAATAGAAGTCTTTGGAACAGCGCTGGGAGCAGACAGTTTTACATGCCAGCAGGCGGAGACAGTTGTTTGTGGCAGTTAGGCAGAGATCTGTTCAGTGACCGGTGGTGTGTCCAGGTGTGCTGCATGAATGATTAGTCATTCACGTAAGTCCTGAGGGGAGGACCGCACCACATGCTGTATGTGAGCAGCTAACATTTCTGAGCCCCGTTTGTTTGTGTGAAGTCCGTCTGTCTTAAAAAGAGGCCAAGGAATCTACTGAAGCGGCCAGCACCGTGACCAACTGTGGGAATGGGACCAGAGATAAAAACGGACTTTCCACACTGCTTTAAAAAGTTAAAAAGATGGTTAAAATCTGATTTTGTCAGCTCAGAATACTGAAGAGCTGTGTCATTTGTTCTGACATGGACTATCACTCTTTTGATGGAGGACGGGAGCGATGGCATTAGGTCCTGGAGTTTTTTTAAAATGTCAGCCGTGGTGGCACCGGGGAAGCAGTGAGTGGTAGCGTTAAAGAAACGGATGTTTCTGGTTATGGAGTCACCAATTATTAGTGTGGTTGGGGAGAAAAGAGGACGAGGAGATGCTGGTTGTGTGGTTCCAGAGCAGGACTGAGCAGAATCTGCTTCAACACTGCGTGCGGACTGAGGATGGAGTGTGTGAGCTGCCGAGTGTTGTGTTGGAGTAGCAGTAACAGACCTGAGAGAAGGGCTACCCGACGGTGCAGGGTAGAGACGGCCTCCGGAGCGTCTGAGCACAGCCTCCTTCAGGATCCTACGTCGGAAAGCGGAGGTTTTTGACCGGGATGACGGCTGCCGATCAGGCCCAGCGGCAGACCGGCGGCCCAGCGTGGGAGATGTAGCCGGTGAAGGAGATGCAACAGTGTCGGCAGGCACTGTCCGCCGAAAGAGATCCGTATCAGGGAGACTCGAAGCCGCAGGTGCATCCGCTTGAGTGACCAGAGTGTTGTCAGACAGGGCTGCATAGCGGTTGGAGAGGCAGATGTGCGGAGGAGAGGCAGCCCCATCCGAGCCTCTCTTGCAGCCACAGACCACCACTTCAGCCCAGGTTGACTGATGCTTCGGAGTCGAGCAGAAGGAAAGCCTGGGAAGGCAAGAGGGGTCCCATAACACGGTGTCCTGGATGTTAGCGGTTGCACTAAGAGAAACAATCTGTTTGGCTTGTACTGAAGCCACATCCATAAAGCCAGTCAGCAGGGAATCTTTCTCTTTGAGTTCCTCTGAAAGTCGTCGGATGTCTTCCATAAGGTCAGCAATCTTTTTGTTCGCTTTCTTAAGGAGTGTGCGGTCCTCATGGGGCAGAGTTATCTCAGCTAGCATAGTCACTGGAGCTTTGTTGTGATCAGTAGCGTTGATAGCGTCATCTAGCTTAAAATCCATGTCGCATGACTAAAATCCTTGACCCACGTAAAACTTAAGTTAAAAACTTAAGTTAAATAAAAAGGATATATCTATGGATTTTATTGTAACCTACTCTAAATTGACCGTTAGGCCAATGGCCATGTTATGGACTGTGTTTTCTTATATTCATAGGGTTATGCATGGGTTTACTAAGTGTTGACCCCGGAAGTTGTTTTCAGCATGCACAAGGGAATCAGCTCAGATATTTTGGTGCTGACCTAACATCTCTCGCCATCCTCCTGCATGTCTTGCTAAACGCAATGTCTGTAAGTAATAATGTTTGTATACATCAACACCGCATGTCTGTTATATTTGTCATGTAGTCATTTTTGAAGCTAGTTCATCGCTGTTTATGCTAGCGCTGTACTACACACAGATATCATTTAACTGATTTAGCTACTTAGCTATATGCGGTAGCTTTTGTTGACTGTACTGTAACGCTGTAACTGTTTCAGTTTCACAAACTTTTTTGATAAACTCCGCAAACGGCACAGTGTCTCCTGTGGCTTTATTGATGACTGTTTAGCTGGCTGGATAGCGAGACCAGTGACAGTGAAAAGACAGCCCACAGCAAGCTGTAGAGTTCGGAGAGCCTCAATTTGAGTACACATTACCAACAGATGAGTATCTGCCATCCAGCCTGAAGATCAGTTTAATTCTCTCTCATCTCTCAAGTCTCTCATCATCATGTTGAAACACAATGCTGAAGTTGACAAACAGCAAAAAATGGAAAAGGAAAGTGATGCTTGCTCGATAAGCTCCTGTGCTTCTAGATCATCGAGAGGCTCTAATGCATGCACATGCTGCTATAGCTGAAGCTGAGAGTTTAGAGGGCGTCTTACTAGAACCAGGTATCACACCTATTAGTAGAGCATTAAACACTGTTCTAGCGTATAACCCATCACTGCGTACTGCATCCTATTTTAACGAGCAAGCATCCATTGGTGTTGGCCCACTTTATAATGAGAAACCTAAGGAACAGCCACGTGCACCTCCTCCTGCCCCAAACAGGTCTGGTTCATTCAAAGAACTGCCAAGCCACACGGCTCCTTACACCACACCTCATGGCTTAGAATGGAGCACTGAAAGGCATCACCATGGCCGCCAGCAACCGCCATCCTTTCATCAAGCCTCCATCACTCATGACCTCGCCAGATATCTAGCCTGCAACCAGCTTGTTATCTCAGGGCTAACCTCCTTTGATGACAAACCAATGAACTACTGGGCATGGAAATCTTCTTTCCAGAGCGCCATCGCAGGCTTAGATGTTTCTGCTAGAGAGGAACTCGACTTGCTCATCAAATATCTTGGGAGAGAATCTTCCGAACACGCTCACAGGATACAGTCAGTCAACATCAGGAGCCCTACTGCTGGACTCATTATGACCTGGCAAAGACTGGAGGAAATATATGATTTGCCAGAGGCCATCGAGTAAGCTCTATTCAATAAATTGGAGAATTTTCCCAAAGTCACCAACAGAGAGCCACTAAGGTTACGTGATCTCGGAGACATACTGCTAGTACTAGAAGCTGCCAAATTGATGGCTATCTGCCAAGCGTATCATATTTGGACACTTCCAGGGGGATAAGCATCATTGTCGACAAACTTCCGCACAACATACAAGAAAAATGGATCTCCTTTTGGATCGAAATATAAGCAAGACTATAATGACGCCTTCCCACCTTTCTCTGTGTTTTCCAGCTTCACCCGTAGAGAGGTCAGAGCGAGGACAGATCCCAGATTTAACTTATTCTCACAAGCAACACCTGAGAAAAGAGACAAACCAGAGAGATACAGACAGACACCGATATCTGTCCACAAAACTCAAGTCTACACTCCTCAGAAGTAGGAGTTCAAAGCTGAGAGGAAGACGGTGGATCCCAGTAAAAAAAAGTGCAGAGGATTTCGTGAGAAGAATCTAATGGAACACAAGCAGCTTCTCAAAGACCATTCTATATGTGGTCTCTGCCAACCACCTCGCTAGAAACTGCAACGCCAATGTTAAGTGCAGTGAATGCGACAGCGACCGTCCCCTTTCAGCTCTCCATCCAGGCCCAGCTCCATGGATGTCCCCTCTGGCTTTAGAGACATCTCCTCCGGCCTTGACCAAAACAACCGCTCTCTTGCGGTTGCAACAAGAGAAAGTACACGCTTACTTGCCTCCTCTCAGTCAGACGCACCCTAGAGAAGCGGCTGCAAATGAAGGTACACTTTATAGAGTTCATGGAGAACATGCTCATCAACAGACATGCAGAGATTGCTCCGCCCCTCCATGAAGGACAGGAGTGCTGGTACCTCCCACTATTTGGGGTCTATCATCCCAAGAAGCCTGACAAGATCCATATCGTCTTCAACTCCAGCGCACCTTTTCATGGAGTCTCTCTCAACAGTGTTCTGCTCACCGGCCCAGATCTCAACAATAGCCTCCTAGGGGTGCTCTTGAGGTTCCGTAAAGAAACCATAGCCATCACTGCCGACATACAGAGCATGTTCCATTGCTTTGTGGTTCGCGAAGACCACAGAGACTACCTTCGCTTCCTATGGTATCGACACAACAACCTTAACCAGGACATTGTGGACTTCAGGATGTGTGTCCATGTCTTCGGCAATAGTCCCTCCCCCGCTGTAACTATCTATGGTCTTAGGAGAGCAGCCAGGGAAGGTGAGGATGACTTTGGCAGTGACGCCAGAAAGCTTGTTGAACAGGACTTCTACGTCGATGATGTACTGAAGCCATCAATGTTCTCACCTGAACCCAGGATATGCTTGCTGCATCCAACCTCCGGCTGCACAAGATAGCCTCTAACAGACCAGCTGTGATTGGAGCGTTCCCCCCAGATGACCGTGCCAAAGACATCAAGGATCAAAACCTCTTCTCTGATGATCTTCCCGTACAACGCACAGGGGTGGTGATGGCGCAATGTATAAGATGCCTGCCTTTGATGTGAGAGACCCGGTTTCAATCCCTAACTGTGACCCATCCACCAATGTGTCCCTGAGCAAGACACTTAACCCCTAGTTGCTCCAGAGGCGTGCGACCTCTGACACATATAGTAATTGTAAGATAAATATAAAAATAATAATAATAATGGAATAATGTGTCATGGAACGTAGCTTCAGACACGTTCACATTCCACGCTATAGATGATGGGAAGCCTTTCACCCACAGAGGAGTGATATCAACGGTCAACAGCCTGTATGATCCTCTAGATCCTCTCGCCAGTGACCATCAAAGGCACGTTGCTCCTCAGAGAACTTTCGATGCAGGGAGGTCCTACCCAAGGACATGGAAACAGAGTGGACTAGTTGAAGTGTCTCGCTCCAGGATTTACAGGAGCTTCAGATACCCATACTCTACTTTCTCACCTTTGGACGCTCAGAGCAGAAAGCTCTGTGTTTTTGCAGACGCATTGGTGAAAGCAGTTGCAGCTGTAGCCTACCTGAGGGTAACATCCTGTGAAGGCCTCATTGAAGTTAGCTTTGTCTTTGGGAAAGCCAGAACTCACTGTTCCCAGGCTCGAACTGTGTGCTGCAGTGCTTACAGTTGAGATAGCTGAGATGATCGTTGCAGAGATGGATCTGAAGGTCAACAGTATTCAGTACTACACTGACAGTAAAGTGGTTCTCGGATACATCCACAACCAGTCAAGACGCGTCTACGTGAACAGAGTTCAGCGTATCTGTCAGTCTTCTTCTCCTGCACAGTGGCATGATGTTCCCACAGATCTCAACCTTGCTGACCATGGTTCTAGGTCTGTCACAGCTGCCATCCTTCGTAGCACCACATGGCTTACCAGTCCATGCTTCCTCAAGAAACCATCTACCTGCTGTTCTGAGCCTCAGGAGACCTTTGGCCTCGTTGCAGAGATGGGGACTCGAGTTAGAGACTCGGACTCGAGTGCGACTTAAGTCGCACACACAGTGACTTCAGGCTCGACTTGAGACTCGTCCTCAAAAGACTTAAGACTCAACTTGGACTTGATGCGCGGGACTCGTGAACAATGTTTATTTTTTAGGACACGTCTGATGAGCTTGCCGTTATTCCCTCCCTCCGTTACCTATAACCTGCCTATGTAGCATCTGCTGCGCGCAGCCGCACGTGAGAGAGGACAAGAAATAGCGGCAGCTGCTGTGCCATTTATCATAAACTTTGACTTTAAAACTTCATACAGCAAGACCCAAACAAAGAAGCGCCGAACGCAAACATGTGGTGAGTGAACATGTTTAGCTCAGCATTGGCCATCTAATGTTAGCTTGCTTCTTGCTTCAGCTATGAGGTTTACTCTGACTGTCGTTCGTTATGAAAAGATGAACAAGCGTTTGTTTACTTGCCAAACTTGTGGTGGTCAATTAACGTAATCATTACGTCCCGCTGGCTGCCATCACGTTAATTATTGCCGTTGGCTGGAAAGAGGTTACAGATTTATTGTTGATCATGTAGTGTAACCTTACAGTTTTATTTAGTTATAGCCTAACATTACACTGGTTTGAGAGTCTGCAGGGTGTGTTGACTTACAGTAGTTTAAGCTGTCAGTGATTGCATTGCACATTATGGTTGTGCTCTGTAAGTTAAAAACAGGTTACAGCTTTATTGTTTTGAGAGTCTGGGGGATGTGTTGATTTACAGTAGTTTATAAGCTGTCATTAACTGCATTGCACAGGTTGTGCTCTGTAAGTTAAAAACAGGTTACAGCTTTATTGTTGACCATGTAACTTTACAGTATTATTTAGTTAACTTTACACTGGGTTTGAAACTCAACAGGGGTTGTTGACTTACAGTAGTTTATCAGCTGTCATTAATTGTAGACGCATTGTACATTAGGCTACATGGTTGTGCTCTGTAAATGAAAAACAGGTTAACAGTATTCCTTATAGCTATGAAGTTTTATTAGCAACCTGGATTGAACGCAGCAGGTGATACA
>NC_060162.1:29223269-29224184 GCF_021292245.1 Micropterus dolomieu | reverse complement strand
CCATCTAATGTTAGCTTGCTTCTTGCTTCAGCTATGAGGTTTACTCTGACTGTCGTTCGTTATGAAAAGATGAACAAGCGTTTGTTTACTTGCCAAACTTGTGGTGGTCAATTAACGTAATCATTACGTCCCGCTGGCTGCCATCACGTTAATTATTGCCGTTGGCTGGAAAGAGTTTATTATTATTTTATTGTTGATCATGTAGTGTAACCTTACAGTTTTATTTAGTTATAGCCTAACATTACACTGGTTTGAGAGTCTGCAGGGTGTGTTGACTTACAGTAGTTTAAGCTGTCAGTGATTGCATTGCACATTATAGTTGTGCTCTGTGAAAAACAGGTTACAGTTTATTTATTTGAGAGTCAGGATGATGTGTTGACTTACAGTAGTTTATAAGCTGTCATTAACTGCATTGCACATTACATGGTTGTGCTCTGTAAGTTAAAAACATGTTACGGCTTTATTGTTGACCATGTAACTTTACATTATTATTTAGTTAACTTTACACTGGGTTTGAAACTCACTCACTAAAAACAGACAGGTTTATTGTTGATTATGCAACGTCACAGTTTTATTGACTTACAGTATTTAATAAGCTATCATTAATTGCATTGCACATTACATGGTTGTGCTCTCAGTATTCCTTATAGCCATGCAGTTTTTTTTACAACCTGGATTGAACGCAGCAGGTGATACAACATTCGTAATAACCACGAGAGACTTGAGACTTGACTCAGACTCTAGCTCAAAGACTTGTGAGCATCTCTGACGGGCGGGCCAGTCCATAGCATCAATGTCTTCCTCTTGCAGGAACTGCTGACACACTCCAGCCACATGAGGTCTAGCATTGTCTTGCATTAGGAGGAACCCAGGGCCAACCGCACCAGCATATGGTCTCACAAGGGGTCTGAGGAT
>NC_060162.1:29222169-29223249 GCF_021292245.1 Micropterus dolomieu | reverse complement strand
AGTATTCCTTATAGCCATGCAGTTTTTTTTACAACCTGGATTGAACGCAGCAGGTGATACAACATTCGTAATAACCACGAGAGACTTGAGACTTGACTTGGACTCTAGCTCAGAGACTTGAGACTTGACTTGGACTCTAGCTCAAAGACTTGTGAGCATCTCTGACGGGCAGGCCAGTCCATAGCATCAATGTCTTCCTCTTGCAGGAACTGCTGACACACTCCAGCCACATGAGGTCTAGTATTGTCTTGCATTAGGAGGAACCCAGGGCCAACCGCACCAGCATATGGTCTCACAAGGGGTCTGAGGATCTCATCTCGGTACCTAATGGCAGTCAGGCTACCTCTGGCGAACACATGGAGGGCTGTGAGGCCCCCCAAAGAAATGCCACCCCACACCATTACTGACCCACCGCCAAACCGGTCATGCTGGAGGATGTTGCAGGCAGCAGAACGTTCTCCACGGCGTCTTCAGACTCTGTCACGTCTGTCACATGTGCTCAGTGTGAACCTGCTTTCATCTGTGAAGAGCACAGGGCGCCAGTGGCGAATTTGCCAATCTTGGTGTTCTCTGGCAAATGCCAAACATCCTGTTTGGGCTGTAAGCACAACCCCAACCTGTGCACGTCGGGCCCTCATACCACCCTCATGGAGTCTGTTTCTGACCGTTTGAGCAGACACATGCACATTTGTGGCCTGCTGGAGGTCATTTTGCAGGGCTCTGGCAGTGCTCCTCCTGCTCCTCCTTGCACAAAGGCGGAGGTAGCGGTCCTGCTGCCGGGTTGTTGCCCTCCTACGGCCTCCTCCACGTCTCCTGATGTACTGGCCGGTCTCCTGGTAGCGCCTCCGTGCTCTGGACACTACGCTGACAGACACAGCAAACCTTCTTGCCACAGCTCGCATTGATGTGCCATCCTGGATGAGCTGCACTACCTGAGCCACTTGTGTGGGTTGTAGACTCCGTCTCATGCTACCACTAGAGTGAAAGCACCGCCAGCATTCAAAAGTGACCAAAACATCAGCCAGGAAGCATAGGAACTGAGAAGTGGTCTGTGGTCACCACCTGCAGAACCACTCCTTT
>NC_060162.1:29217325-29222069 GCF_021292245.1 Micropterus dolomieu | reverse complement strand
TTGTTGATCATGTAGTGTAACCTTACAGTTTTATTTAGTTATAGCCTAACATTACACTGGTTTGAGAGTCTGCAGGGTGTGTTGACTTACAGTAGTTTAAGCTGTCAGTGATTGCATTGCACATTATGGTTGTGCTCTGTAAGTTAAAAACAGGTTACAGCTTTATTGTTTTGAGAGTCTGGGGGATGTGTTGATTTACAGTAGTTTATAAGCTGTCATTAACTGCATTGCACAGGTTGTGCTCTGTAAGTTAAAAACAGGTTACAGCTTTATTGTTGACCATGTAACTTTACAGTATTATTTAGTTAACTTTACACTGGGTTTGAAACTCAACAGGGGTTGTTGACTTACAGTAGTTTATCAGCTGTCATTAATTGTAGACGCATTGTACATTAGGCTACATGGTTGTGCTCTGTAAATGAAAAACAGGTTAACAGTATTCCTTATAGCTATGAAGTTTTATTAGCAACCTGGATTGAACGCAGCAGGTGATACAACATTCGTAATAACCACGAGAGACTTGAGACTTGACTTGGACTCTTGCTCAGAGACTTGAGACTTGACTTGGACTCTAGCTCAGAGACTTGAGACTTGACTTGGACTCTTGCTCAAAGACTTGAGACTTGACTTGGACTCTAGCTTAAAGACTTGTTAGCATCTCTGCCTCGTTGACCCTGCCTTTGACTGTGAGATATGTCCTGTAGCAGCAGTAAACCTCACCTCTGTTTCTCAGAACCAGTCATGCTCCAAAAGCTTGGAGCGTTTCTCCAGGTACAACACTCTCCTCAGAGCAATAGCGCATCTTATCCACATAGCCTCATCCTTCTGTCGCTCCACAGAAAGTAACTGCCAAGGATGGCACATTTGCAGCAACGGCCCATCTGGAGAGGAGTTAGAGAAAGCCAAGATCTTTGTGCTGAAGAGTACACAACATGAGGCTTAGGCCCCGTGTCCACCAAAGTGTTTTTTTCTGACGCCAGCGTCTTTTTTTCAATTAATTCCAATGAGAGCATTTTTCACATTTTTCACATTTTTCCGAGCTGATAAGAACGCTAACAGCGTTACGAGGCGCTGAGCGTCTTTTCCGCTCGCTGCGCTCGTCACTGTTACTTTTTACTCAGCTGTCCAATCACAGTAGAGGAGGGGTGGGACAAACACTGCACCGAGCACATCCAATCTTGAACGAAACGATGTGCCTACTCGCCGAGGTGTTTCCTCGCCCGCAAAATCTCATGAACCCGCGTACGGACAGTCTGTGCGCTCATGTTTCAGCTTTCTCTTCATGCAGAGCAAGGGCCAGAGCAAGTAGGCCTACATACTTTGTGGTGACATTTTTACATTCACTAAAATTAAGTAGGCTACCCTACTTGCAACACATCACGTCCACGGAAACTATGTATCATAGCAACCACAGCGTCTCGAAAAAAAACACTGCGCCTCTAAAACGCACCCTAGCGCTCCCAGATAGGCATTTTAAGAACAGCAGGTGGTGTTTTCAGCTGCCAAAAAACGCTTTGGTGGACACGGGCCCTTACATGGCAGAACTAAAGAGCCTGAAAGCAGAGTGTAATCTCCCATTGATGAGCCCCCTCCATAAACTGCACCCTTTTGTTGATACTAATGGACTCTTGAGGGTTGGGGGTCGCATCATACAGACCAAGCTGGAGCCAGGTGAAGTGAACCCTATCATCATCCCAGGGCGATACCATGTGGCAACTTTGATTGTGCACCACTATCATGAAGCTGTGAAGCAGCTATCAGAGCTGCTGGATTTTTGCTGGTTGGCGCAAAGAGAGTAATAAGCAGTTTACTTTTCAAGTGTGTCACTTGCAGAAAGCTGCGCAGAGGGTAAGAGGACCCACTAAACAAATACGGCCAACTTTGTTGGAGCCTGTCGAGAGCTGTAGCTCGAAGAACCAAATCGCAGTTTGGAGAGTTTTCATAAGTACCTGAAAGAGAACAGCTGCACATGGGTGCTGAATGGGAACGGATGATTGGAATAGCTCGCATTCTTGCCGCCATGCTTCTGGAACACAAGTCACACCTTACTCATGAGGTTCTGACCACACTCATGGTTGAAGTTACGGCTGTCATGAATGCCAGGCCTCTCATTCCAGTTTCGTCAGACCCAGAATTGCCCCTTATCCATACTCCAACAATGCTGCTCACTCAGAAGACTGGAGCTGCACCTCCACCCCCAGGCAAATTTGGGAGCAAATCTCTTCTCAAAGAAGAGTGGAAGCAAGTCCAAAGTCTGGCAGAGATCTTTTGGTGTAGGTGGCAATGGGAATACCTGAGCACCTTTTAGCTACTTAGCTATATACAGTAGCTTTTGTTGACTGTACTGTAACGCTGTTACTGATATGTATTGTTGTATGTGTTTCAGTTTCACAAACTTTATTGATAAACTCCACAAATGGCACAGTGTCTCCTGTGGCTTTATTGATGACTGTTTAGCTGGCTGGATAGCTACGGAGTTAGTGAGACCAGTGACAGCCACTTGGTCTTACTACAGATAGAATTGTTTGACTTATGATTGAAATATAGTTTCTTAGGCAACATGTGATGCATTTTTTCCTTTCTAATTTCAAACCACTATGGTAATACAGCTAGCTAAACATTGGCTCACTTGGGTGGGGTGGGTTGTAACACTTTCATGTGTTTCAACCATCCATGATACATAAAACTAGGTACTTTCTTGATTTTAATATTTTCCAGATTGCCCTATGCAGTCTGGGCCCACCAAGCCAGCACTCCAGGGTTACCAACATTAATTTTCCAGCACTGTGACCAGTACTCCCCATTCACATGTTGCCATATGTATTGTCACTCGACCTTTTCCATACTCTCTGCCGGTGGAGAGGGTAGAAAAGTGTATGGGCAGCTGAGAAGTGCCTGTGTGCAAGAAAAAGTCTCGGTACCCCAAACAGTAAAATATAGAAGTGCTGGTATACGTGGATGCTTTGTATAAACATTTGAGAACTCTAGCTAAACAATTCAGTGAGTTATAGTTACTGAAGCAAAAAGTGTTACAACCATACCCGGTCTCCCCTAATATAACAACTGCCATTAAAAACAGTATTAAATGAATAATATAAATTAAATTAATAAAAAATTGGGGACTGCAACAGTACCTAAGCTGTGTTATGGGGAGGAGATAAAAAACAAAGCTGAAAATTTGGATAGGCTGTTGGACACAGCCGGGCTAGGGCCTGAGCCTCTTGGACCAGGGCCGGGCTAGGGCCTGGGATATTCTACCAGAAACATACAATTCCACTTCTAAAAATGTCATAGAAAAATAGATGTTATTCTTGAATCTGAACATTGAGTCATATGGAAGACACTTTAAACTATGGGAAACGCATATTGTGCCATTTCAGTATGTTTTTATTCTTCAATAAAATACATTTTTAAAAGCGTTTCACTCCTAAATATTTGTCACAGACAAATTTGTATATGTTAGAATGGTTTTCTAATGAATTAGTTTGACACAAATAATATTTTCTTATTGATTACATTTCCCTGATTCTATCTAACATTGTATTATAATTTCTTCAAGAAATATATGCAATGTTTTGGTCAAATGTAGTGAATGGAAAGCACAGAATAACCAACAGGCACTCATATATTTGTAAAAAAACCAGTTATGTTCAGCCAGTGACATATAATAATGACATATAAGTCATAAGAAAATGACTTAATTCAATAGATATAGCATAGTAGTTTTTCAGTTTAGTTTAGAAAAGGCTTTCTTGAAACAGTTGACAAAACAGTTTACCACTAGATCCACTGTGCTTTCATTCATTTCACATGATCTTCATCAGCAAATACTGTAGGGTTTACCAGCTGCCTTAAAATTAAAGATATTAAAATGATACATTAAGGATGAAAATTATCATTTAGATTTAAATGAGAGAACCATAATTCTTTGACAACTGGCAAAATCAATTTGCTGATGAGGATCATATGATCAAAAGCACTAAACTGAACAGCTACTTAATGGATGTTGAGGTGAGATTGTTTTGTCAACCTAATCAAACAAGTTTTAACACTAAGCCAAAGTGAAGTATATTTGGATCCTGCAAGTGTCCTGGGTCTTGTATTCTGGACTAGCTATCAGATTTTATTTTTTTCCTTTGCAGACATTAAAGCTGCACTAATGAATATTTATACACATATATAATATTGGATCAAATTATCATGTGTAATGTTAAATATATCACTCATATTGACAAACCCTCAGAGAATTATCACCGAACTCTGCTGTTCCGCTATGCTATAGGCTATGAGTCCTTTCTCTCTTAGCTCATTGTTTTATCGCTATGCCCCACAAAGTCCACTATCATCAAAATAGTGTTGTACTCATAATTATTAGTCATTATTATTCAAATCTAATATATATACAGTGGGGGAAATAAGTATTTGACCCCTTGCTGATTTTGCAGGTTTGCCCACTTACAAAGAATGCAACGATCTATAATTTTAATCATATGTACATTCTAACAGTGAAAGACAGAATCCCAAAGAAAATTCCAGAAAATCACATCATATGAATTTATAAAAATTGATAACCATCTGATGAGGAAAAACAAGTATTTGACCCCCTGGACAAACAGCAAGTATTCTGGCTCCTACAAGCCAGTTAGTCTTTCTTTAAGACACAGCCCCAATCCCAACCAATTATCTACATCAAATACACCTGCCTCACCTCGTTACCTGTATAAAAGACACCTGTCAACACCCA
>NC_060162.1:29195030-29217225 GCF_021292245.1 Micropterus dolomieu | reverse complement strand
CATGGTGGTGGCAACATCATGCTTTGGGGGTGCTTTTCAGCCAAGGGGACGGGACAACTCCATCGTATTGAGGGGAGGATGGACGGGGCCATGTATCGTGGAATTCTGGACCAACATCTCCTTCCCTCAGTGAGAGAGCTGAAGATGGGTCGAGGATGGGTGTTTCAGCACGACAACGACCCTAAGCACACCGCCAAAGCAACAAAAGAGTGGCTGAAGAAGAAGCACATCAAGGTTCTGGAGTGGCCTAGCCAGTCTCCAGATCTGAATCCAATTGAAAATCTTTGGAGGGAGCTTAAAATTCGAGTTGCCAGGCGACAACCTCGGAACCTGAATGATTTGGAGGCTGTCTGCAGGGAGGAGTGGGCCAACATCCCTGCCGAAATGTGCACAAACCTTGTCACCAACTATAAAAACCGTTTGACATCTGTGCTGGCCAATAATGGCTTTTCTACAAAATATTAACATGCTGTTTGGTAGGGGGTGAAATACTTGTTTTTCCTCATCAGATGGTTATCAATTTTTATAAATTCATATGATGTGATTTTCTGGAATTTTCTTTGGGATTCTGTCTTTCACTGTTAGAATGTACATATGATTAAAATTATAGATCGTTGCATTCTTTGTAAGTGGGCAAACCTGCAAAATCAGCAAGGGGTCAAATACTTATTTCCCCCACTGTATATTTACAGTATATACAATAAACAAAGTGCAATCTCAAAAGCAGTGCTACATACCGGTAGGTAAAGAGGGACCACATTCAAAACTTTTGTCTATGAGCATAAAAAGCTTCAAATTTATAGTGTAATGTCTATTAATTCAAATAATGTTTTAGTATGGCATGTGTTAAATACATATTATTTATTGTAAAGGTAATAAAAAGGAACAATGGCATTCATTTGTAAGGCCGTGTCAAAGGGCGGTCACGTCCTGTCACACAAGACTGGGCCTGACGGTCAGCCATTTTAACTGCCATTGCTCAGCCTATTAATAGGCAACCAGCAAAATTGTTAGCATGCAAGCAAGGAATTTTAATATATATAGGCATATTGCACACTTTTTATAAACAAGGTGACATGGTCATGTTTTTAATCAATTGATGGTAATGATAACTAATTTTTTTTAAATAATTGTGTTGTTTTTTTAAATTAACAGTTTTTATCATAAAAAAACTATGAAAGCTGTAACTCAAATTTGGCTCAGGACAGTCCAATTTTCAGAATTTGTAGTTTTCAAAAGTATTTTTGATAACGAAAAAACATCTGAGACTCTAATACATGACAAATTCCTTTACCGAACAACTGTCAGAAATCAACCATCTAGTCAGTTTCAGACATTTTTGGATTATACACGTTTTATGTACTGTAACAATTCCAGGACAGATAATGTACACTTCTGGTAGAATGTCCTGCCCACATTTGAGGCCTGTGCAGGGCTCTAATTTTTCCAACTAGGCTCCACCCTCTATGTTCAATGTAGATTTACAGATTTTTCACTGACATGGAAGTCAGAATAACGAGTTGAATTTTATGGTGGAAAGATGTTCCTCTAAGGTTTAAATTGTCCTCAACTGCAACCTTTTTTCTACTATGGTCATCTGTCAATTTCTAACACTGTGGGGCAGAGCAAGATATTTCAGGAACTAATTGACAGGTTGCCTTAACATTTGCTCTGGATGTTCATGGTACCTAGAGAGTTTGCTGCAGTTTCAGCCAAAACATGTCCATTATGACTGTTGACTTTCTTGTAGTTCTCCGTCAAAATAAAAACAGAATAATATATGACCACCACCTACGAAGAGGTGAGGTCCTGAAATGTTCTCAGCAATCAGTTCTTCTTCTGGAGAACCACAACTGGCACTATAATAACAATAAGTACAGCACAAACAGACAAAATAATTGCAGAAAGAATCATACAAAGTCTTTTTCTTCTGTGTTCTGCCTCTTTCTTCTTCAGTAAAGAGTCAAAGCCTGGTGTGTATAGATCCTCGAGCCAAAAATCCAGATCTTTAGGAGTCTTCTCTTCCTCCTGCAAAGAAAATGAAAATAGGCTTAACTATGAAACATCACCATGTACAAATATGCCCTGTGCTTTTTGTTGTTGTGTAATACCTATACTAACTGATATGTGTTATTTTGTAACCTACCTGTTCCATTTATTCTCGTAATCAAAACTGAAGTTTGGGAAAGCCATTAGTCAACTGAACTGTGATCAACTGTAATTTAAAACTTTACTTTACAGTTACAAACTTTTATGGCAGTTAGTTTCCACATTTCCCATTTTCCCCTTGTTGCTTGTATGATAATGACAAGGATGTGTCCAGAGCAAGGACCGGTCTAGGTTATATGCATGGCCTGAAATTACTTTTTGGATTATCAATCAGAATGGCTACTATATTTTAAAATAATTTTTCACTAGTAACAGTTTTCTTGAAAATTTGAGCCCCATATGGTTTGACCATGTACTGGATGTAGGATGGGCCTGAGGCATTCGCAGCACAGTAGGCAAGAACTAGTGTCAATCAGATTCGAGCAGCTGGAAGAGTGGTGTAGTGTGGGAGAACTTGGGTAGGTTGAAGACTAGCCGAGCTGCTGCATTCTTGATCAGCTGTAGAGGTCAGATAGCAAATTCAGGCAGACCAGACAGGAGCGAGTTGCAGAAATCTCCATCTTATTTTGATCCTCCTGACCATTCATGTGGAACATGAAAGTGCAGGATTGGGTTGTCACAACGATGTTGACAGCAAAAGAAAGCTGGCCATCCTGTGTCACACCCAGGTTCTTTGCAGTGACTAATAATAATAACAATAACAGAATTGAGTGACTTGGTGTAAAGAGAAAAGTGGAGGGGACCCAGAACAGGGGAGCTTAACAAACCAGTGGCACCCTGTCTGCAAGTGGGTCTGGATGTGTGGGTGAAGTAGTAGGCTGAGGAGAGGGCTGCAGAGGTATTCTCAGTTGTGATCTAAGTCTCAGTTGTCCTTTTTAAACCCATAATACTGCTGTAAAAAAGACCCGTCATTAGAACAACTATGCTTTTTTACATTGAATTGCATAATGTTAGCCCAGTCACTGAACAACGCCGGCATAATGTAACACAACAGCATTAGCTAGTCTAGTGTGACGACATATGAGTCGTCACACATACATATTGGTCGAAACAACATTGCTTTGTAAATAATAATAATCGCAGGAGAACTGCTGTAAGCTGCTACCCTTCTTGTTCTTTGAGTAGTTAGCTGCTTTTTAAATCCCCTGATGGTGGGTCACACACATAGCACCTATTCGAAATATACCGGAGTAAAAAGCTGGAGGCTAACATGCTGCAGTTAGATGACTGGCATGCAGGCTAAAGGCTAGGAGGCTGAATGCTAGCAGACTAGAGCAGTTGTCAATTCCCCTGCAGTTCCAACTAGTACCTAGAGGAAATCTCTATCCGAGTGCCATTGTCAGAACTCTTTGTGCTCTATGCTGGAGGTGCAATAGTTCACCAGGGACTGAATGGTGTAAATCACCTCGTTCAGGCATCTGGTGGACAGCTTGAGGACGGTAGGTCTGGGGAGTTGGGGCAAGAGACAGAATAAATGTAGAGGGCTGGGGATGAGAGTGAGAGGCAAACTGTGACAAAAACAGCACACAATTAGACTAAATCAGAATCCTCAAAAAACTAAGCACATGGAAGTTAAGTGCAGCCAACCTTGAGATCATCACTGCCCACAGCATCTTCCAACCACCCAGCCAGTCCAGCTGGAGAACTGGAGCACTGCAAGCGCTGCGATCGCCCCAGGAAGAGGGGGAAGAGAGCCACGATAAAAGCTAAGATAACCCAGCTTGGACCTAAGTATATACCACTACCCAGCCTACTTTTGGCTAATGTCCGGTCCATAGACTGTAAAAATAAGGTGGACGTAGCCCGCTGAGGCAAAGAGGAGACATCAAGACAGACCTCAACACCAAAAATACGTTGCAAGCAACCCAGACTGTCACAGGCTACAAAAGCATCACGTGTGAGGCCAAATTGCCAGATGAGCTTAACACATTTATACTCACTTTGATCTCCTCAAATGTTTTTAATTTACTTAGGTGAAATTGAAGCGTAGTAATGTAGGTCCTCCTTCACTGAATGCATGCATGCTCCCGTGGCCATGGGTATACTCCCTGTCGGAGGGTAATTACCCTAGCACGACAGCGGCAGCATCTTTGGTGTGATAAGGTTGAGTCAACCTTGCAAAGTGAAGCATTGTGGTTCCTTGCAAATCTATGCCTTTATAATTTCAGTTTTTTTCCCGCACATTTATGACTTTAATCTCTCTGACTATTACCCCCCTCTCCTTCATATTTTTCCAAACCAATTCTGTCATTCATTCATATCCTGCTACACAGAAACATGTTTGCTTCCCTTCTGTATTTTTAATTCTTCATCTTTAGGTTTTCAGAGAGGTTTTTGTAATAGCTTTTAGCTTCCTCACACAACACTCCCGCACAAGCTTTTGTTTTACGTTAAATTAATGTATTTTTGAGTACATGTTGGTAAAAGTGTCTTTGTATATTTGTGAGTGTCTGTGTACAGATCATATTTGTATAACTGTATTTATTTTATGCAAACACATAAATAAATAGCATAATAACAATTATTCATTCTATGTATTTTATCGACTGATTGATCACATTTGCATTTCTGGGGCTCCATTAACTTAACTTAGTTTGGGGGCCTGAGGCTAACATTTGCTGTTGGGCCCCTATTGACAATCCACCCAGTAATTAATTATCATAAGTGACATGAGGTGAACCTGGAGTGTTTGCGGTCCCTGGGGGTCAGTTCTTAATTCAGCCTTGAGTCCATGTAGCAGTGCCTCAGTAGTGGCTCTCTTACAATAATAACCAGTTTGCAGAGTATGAAGGCAGAGTAGCACCTTTGTTCCTAACATTCTGAAATCAAATGAACAGTCTACACAGTGTATCCCTTCGTCTATCCAGCTGCACCCATCCATCCCCCAAACACACATTCATCCTCAATCATCCACAGCCTCTCTTCCTCTTCACAAATTACCTTTAAATAATCGGCAAGGTTGCCGTGGATTGTTTGCGTGTCATACTCCTTGACAGTCCAGGAAGGCTTGGACTTCTTGTTGTCCACTGCTTCCATCGATCTTATGTCCATGTACAGAGGGTTCCTTTTAATGTTGGACTTCAGAGTGACTGGAGTGATGTGCTTCTCCAGGTATCTGTCCACAAACACCACAGGAGTGCCCTCTGGGGATGGAGGAGACCTGCTTTGAGTATTTATCCTTTGCTCCCTCTGTGTAGAACAAGGAGGCAGGGATTTGTTCTCACCACATCCAGCTTAAGCTTTCAACACTTTCTATAGGGTAGATGACAGTAAGCTTATAGCATTTTTTTGTTTTCTTTAGCCATAGGCCATGTATTTCAAAAATAATTGCACATTTCTACTTTAAGAAAAAGCCCTCTTTTCCGCTTGAGAACTCTCTTTGACTCATCTTTTCTCATCCCTCCTCATCTTTTGCATAACTTCTCTCTGTATCTCATATTTATAATGTTGAAAATGCCATGAATTATTCAATAATTCCCACAATTACACCTCAGCCTTACTTTAGTTCTTCTTTCTGGTCTCTACAGCTTTTTACATGCTAGTTGTGTGATCATATTGTTCACCTTGTTATATCACTTTTTAAGTACTTAATTCATGGTTCTGATGATGTTGCTGTGATTAAGAATTCTGCCTTAAGCACACCCTCATGGCAAACACAGAGTTAGCTGTCAGTCGACAACTAGTTTCATGATTGCTGATGATAGGCAAAGTGGTCAGGTAACCCAAAGAGAGCCAGACTACATTGAACATGCTTTGTGATATGGGCCCCTGATGTGAAAGTGACCTTAGTTAAAGGTGGGGTAAGCAATTCTGGAGAAATCCAACACCATGAAAAATACCATGATAGAGAGCGAATGACACAGCAAGTACTGAAACTAACATTTGCTAAGTTGTGGGTCAGCAAACGGCTGTTACAGTTGCTGCTGCAACATGAAGCTAACACGTAGAGAGGGAAAACGGTCCCAGAGCCAGCAAAAGAGCAAACATGACAACAACAGCATGTCTTGGTGAACTAGAAAGTACCTGAACGTCTGTGAGTGAGTCATTTAACGTTACTAACTGGAATAGTGTTGTGTGGCGGGGTGAGAGCCACTTTGTTTGTTTCCCATTTACAGAACCAGGGTTGAGGACAAACATTGCAGATTCACTGAATTTAACAAAAAGACGTGTTTTGGATTAGAACTGCTTATTCCTCCTTCAATAGTATACTTTAGTTGTGCAAATTCCCTAACAAATTTGCTGAATTACTGAAATTACCACAGTCTAAAGCTGATGATACACAGAGCAATGTTGCCGTCAATGGTAATGAGTAAAGATTACTACCGTAATCCCCTTCCCCCATCACTCCGCCACCCGCCCCGCACCGCCACTATCTGTTCAAAACATAGTTAGACTTGCCACCAGCAAGACTGCCCAGCAACATTGCTCAAAAAGTTGCCCCGTGTATCATCAGCTTAGGATAGATGGTGTGGTATGTCGGACAGAATGTAAAGCCCAACAGAAGAAACTTTTGATTTTAGACTATATAAACTTTATTTCACTTAACTTTATATGTAATTTTCCTTGACTAACAGCTGTTCTGTTGTTACTTTCCTGTTCACAAAACGTCAGGATTCTCAATCAAACATTAGTCATACTCATGTCCCATGGTTTCTGATAAATACTGAATGCTGCACTGTCCTGTTCTCCTGTTTCAAGCCACTATCTCCACACGGCTCCAGATTATGAAGATGATCTTTGCTGGAAGATCATTCACGCAGACTAAATGCACAGAAATGAACATAGAGTAAAAAGGAATGGATGGTAAATAAGCTGTACTTATATAGCACCTCTCTAGTCTTCCGACCACTTAAAGCACTACATTCACTCTACCTCCCGAGCAACGTCTGCCCTGAGAGTAGCTTTGACATTGTCCATACCTGGGAGTAGACCCTGTTCTGCCAATGTCTCTGACTGGTCATGACTGCCCCGACCTGGAACATGCCGTGTGTTGCCGGCAGCATCCCAACGTCCAGTTGGAGGAACTTCTCAGGGTGGTTGTTGTTTGGCAGAACAGAGATGTCCATCCTGGCTCTCTCTCACTGACTGCATTACCTGCCGGCAGTCTGGCTGGGTGCACATGCTCACTACATCTTGCAAGCTCTGTAATAATTTATGAAGAGCAATTTATTTATGAGCCTGTATCACTTGCAGGTGTGTGTAACCCAACCTGACTATTAAGAGCCCGATGCTGAGAACAGTGTCAGAGGAGAGAGAGAGAGAAAGAGAGACGTGGAGATCTGGTGCTTTAGTTTACGTAATCTGCAAAGTCATCAATTGATTTTTAATTAGGGCTGGGCAATAAAACAACTATCACAATATAATTTTCCTCAGTAATAATGAGAAATGTTCAATGAATGTTTGATTTCATTCATTTGAATCACGAACGAATTAGCACTTGATTTTTCTATTAAGATATTTATTTTGTTGAAGAAAAGGTACTGAAAAAAGAGAATATTATCAGGAGGTTAATCCATAATAAAAAATAATGATTAGGAACAACCTTATATAAAATAATTAAAATTAGCTCCACACTCAACCAGTAAAATGCTGCTTACACAAGGATGCATGTGAAATTATACTCTAATGCTATAATATATTACTGTATAACATTAACAGGGACGTCTGTGAAGAACCTCAGTCATCAAGGTCATAATTATCCAAGAAAAGTTAAAGTCAGTAGCTACTGGAATTGGCTGAAAATACTTGAAGACTTTTCTTCAACGGAATCCAGTTGTTATTGTTATTGATTGTCCTTCCTTGTATTACAGTTTCTCTCAATTCCATTTTTCTAAAAGCACACCCATTTCCCTAAACTCTACACACAAATCCCTTCATTTGTCATTGCCTACACCATGTGGTCATTGAGAAAGCACTAATATTCAATATTGTTCACTTAAGTCAGCACAGGTTGACCTCAGTTAGCACACACCTACCCAGGTGGAAACACAAACATTCAAAATTGATAACACACCAATCAGAACCTTCAGTAGATAAAAGGGCCAGAGTCAGTTCATTCAGATTTGGAGAAAAGGATCCAGAGAAATCTGAAGGAAGACTCAAAGGACACCAGAGAGGAGGAGGAGGAAGATGAGGAGGAGGTGAAGGAAGAGAAACAGTAGGAGCTGGAGGAGGGAGGAGGTGGAGAAGAAGGTGGAGGAGGTAGAGGGAAGAGAAGGAGGGAGGAGGAGGAAAAGGAGGAGGAGGTGGAGAACGAGAATCTCTGGCCTGTCCCAGACCGAAGACAGGATGCTGGGGCAGAATAATTTGTTGTTTGGTGTGTTGAACTGTACAGTACACTAAGGAATAAAATATGTGCATTTGTAATTTCTTTTGTTGTGTCCATCATGTGAAATGTTTTTGAGGGGGAGAACCACAAGCAACATTACTAATAACCATTTTTTGTAGTATTGTTTTGAATTTATCCCACCAGCTTGTAAGACTGTGTTGTAGTGTGTGTGTGTGTGTGTGTGTGTGTGTGTGTGTGTGTGTGTGTGTGTGTGTGTGTTTTTGAGGGCTTGTGTGTTATGTCTGGGGGCAAAGAAAAAAATTTTCAGCAAGATTGAATGGTTTTGAGTGGAGAGCTTCATTTCCCCCTGAAAATAGGATGTTTGGGGAATTAGCTGAGAAGTTGTGGATTTGTGTTTCGAGTTTTGAGAAAAAGAGGCATAATTTCAAGAAATGTGTCTAAGCAATCGACAAAAACTGTAACAGAGACCATTTTTCTGCACTGAATACTTTTGTTTTTAATCATTAAAAGGTCCAGTGTGGAATATTTCTGAGGATCTAGTGACAGAAATACAATATAATATCCATAACTATGTTTTCAGTTGTGTATGTAAGACCTTACATAATAAACCGTTTTTATGTTTTTATTACCTTAGCATGAGCCATTTATATGTAGATAACCACGAGTCCCCTTACATTGGGTAATTTTCTATACTCGCCCCAATCATATCTCTTACTAGCCCCCACCCCCTCTGCTCTCTGTTTCTTGTGTTACGGCCCCCCCAAAAGATCTTCAGACGGCTGCTACCAAATGCGCGAAAACAATATATGTTTGCTACCGGGGCTGCAGTAGTTTCAGCATCAGTTGCAGTATCCGACGTAGAGCAGGCACAGGCACTTGAAGGAGTAAAAGGGGAGCCGTGGCCACTGCCAGGCAGAGGAGGAGGCATGTGTTAGTAAGTCACATGGCAGAGGGAGAGAGAGAGCAGGAGGAGAGTGGAGGTGAAGCGATAAGCATGGAGTAGCTCAGCCTGTAGGGAGGGAGGGTCATTTACACTGGGAACGCTGGGGACATGTAGGCTACCCACCACTTTTTGAAAGCATATGTTAAAAATGTTCTGAAATATAGCTTGCACCAAGAAATGTTAATTAAACAAATAAAAATGCTATGAAAAAGGTTTATTTGCACAATAAGCCTGCAATGCAATGTAAATATAGAAGAAAACTCTGTGTGGTCCAAAAAAGGTAACGTAGGCTAAAAACAATAATAAGCTACTGATTACTGCATTATATTCTATTCTATTTTTATATTCTGAATTGTCACCTGCCACCTGAATTTTGTGCTTCCCTGGTGCAGAAAATGTCTCCAGAATGCAGGAAATTAAGGGTTTAATGCTCCAAATCTTGTGGGGGAGGACCACCAGGCTCCCCTATCAACTATTTCATCAATAAATTTTTTTATAAATAGTAGGCCTATTAAAATATATTCTTGTCTTGTTGTCATGCCCACAATCTTGTGCAGTGTTACGTCTCATGGGCTAAGTGTTTCGTCACACCCTTAATCTGAGCCCTTAAATGGAAGGATGGTGTCCGACCGATTTTGGTAGGCCTCATGGTCCAAAAATGCCGATTTCGAGAGCCCTCTAACCGAGGTCGCAATCCCTCTAAGCGATGAACGAGATTGTCTGTATAATTTGCCTGCACTAATAGCGCCACCTATTGTCCTAATTGCATCAAATGTTGTATATGGCGTCGGGAACCTGTGTTGAATAAACAGCTAGAGTTTCATATTAAAGGGAGTTGTGGTATCAGAGATAAAAAAGGAATGTATGTCTATGGGATTGTCATTTGATATCAATTAACAGCGCCACCTAGAGGCCGATTGACAGCAAATTTCATCCGGACTCTCAGGAAGGCATGCCACATAAGGTCCCCAATGTTGGTTAACATTGGACTTCCTAAACCTAAGATAAATGATTGTTAAGGTTTACGAATGTGCGATGTACTGGCACATAGTTATGAGGCAAAATGTCCCTTGGTTCAAAATGACATTCAAATGAATAGGATTTTCCCAGCTATAATCAGCTTCGATTATTGCGCCACCTTAAAGCCGAATTACACCACATTTTCAGGTGTCATCTGGGGCCCATAGAAATAACATCTGGCTGCGCAATGTGAGCACTGCTCACGCTGAGCCCCTTGCTCAAGCCACGCCCCCTCACGTTACAGTCTGTAATGATTGGCTGTTGCCGCAGCACCTTTCTGCATGGTCTGTTCTGCACATGCTTATTTAAAACTTTATTTACAACACAATATTATACAAATATATAGGCAATTATAGCATTTGCATAAATACTGAAATTATAATTAAAGACTCTTTCCACAAGCTAAATGTAAAAGTTATCTGGGAACGTATAATAAGCAATTCAAACATAGCCTAACTAGTGCAATATTAATTATTTTTTTCTCTTGTCAATAGTACTAGTGACATGAAGAAAAAAAAATTACTTCCATTAACATTTTTAAACTTAAACTCCGATCTTGATATGCATGTTTCCCCAGCAGTGAAAGCTGTTAGAGACAAGACAAAGACAGTTAACTGTCCCATTGCATGTTTGGCATAATAAGCAGGCAAAAATAGAAAACCAAAGACAATAACACAACCAGCATGACTGGTGCATCTGTTTATTGAGGATGTCCACAAATGTTAAAATACCACAATATAATAAATAAATAAAAAGCACAGATCAATAAATAAGGTGAGTATATGATTATTTAGATTAACAACATTAAACAGCTGAAATGAATTACTTTTTAAGTTCATATTTTGCTGCACTGAGCTGTGATTACCTACCTGCTGCTTCTGCTGCTGTCACGATTCTGTCTGTTGTGTCTTGTTGGGGAGTCTGTTGGTGTTCTGTTATCTGCTTGTTCCGTGTAGTTCTGGTCTGATCTGTTTAGTTTCATTAATCTGATTTTGATCATTCTGCTTTAGTTTCTGTGTGGCCTTGTTTATTATTTTATTCATCTAAACTTTAAGTTTACTTAGTATCTGTTTTGTCTCTTATCTTAGTTCCCAATCCTGTGCCTTAGTTCATGCCTTAGTGTTTATTTCTGGTCTGTAAATTCTGTGTTGTTTTGCCCATGTCTGCTCTGAGTTCTAGCGTACCCTCAGTCTGTGTTCCTTTTTGGTGTTAGTTTATTTGTGATCTGTCTGCTTGTGTCGGAGTTACATTGTTTATATTCTGAATTGTTCCATCTTATTTTGATATGGCCTGTGTTTAGTGTCCAGTAGCCTGTGTTTTGTCTGTTCTCCCAGTAATCCCTCTGCCTGCCTGTCTCGTCAGTCCTGATCTCTGTCACCGGTGTTGCTCCCGTCTGCTCGTTAGTCCCTGGTGTACATATGTTTGGTGTTTCTGTTCAGTCCCCGACCGGTCATTGTAGCTTGTCGTGCTCTGTCTTGTGTGTTGCCCTCTGCCTGCTCGTTTCGTGTGGATTTCGATTTTGGATTTCCTTTGGATAAATTGTTTGTCTAGACAGTTGGTTATTTTGGATTCTTGAATTCTACCACTAGTAAGTGTGTACGACTTAAGCTTGTTTAATAAACCTCTGAACTCTGTACCTGCTCTGCTTGAGTCCTGCATTTGGGTCCACCAACCTTTAAACCTACCACACCTAATTGCTCAAGCCAAGCCCCCTGAGCTACAGTCCCTTCTCGGACCCTTCCCACCCATAGGGAACAAATTACCCAAATTTGGTATCAATTGGACCCATTCCTTATGGTTATGAAAATATAAAATGAAGGTAAGTCAATGGGAACGTCTTTAATCTGCAATAACAACATGACCTACGGGCCTATTAGGGTCAACTTTGGTCCCTGGAGTCAGGAGACCGTCATGAACAATTCGGCTTCAGAGTCATGTCAATGTGACTTGTGGTTATGAAGGAACAGATAATTGCTATTACACAGCGCCACCTAAAAGGTAATTTCACCAATAGCCCGTCAGGAGGGCGTGCCACATAAGTTCACCTAGTTTGGTGTAGATTGGCCATTCCAAACCTAAGATATGACATCACTTACTGTTTTTTGGGTTTTGTGCAAACATTTGTTAGTGTATAATTCGCACATTTTTTGGTGGATCAAAATTTCCTTAACAAACTTTTAGCTTTGTCCATCGATGGTCTGTGCCAAGTTTGGTGCCGATCAGACTTGCGGCTTTGGAGGAGATAACAGACAGGGCACAGTGATCAGGGGTAGCAGACAGAAACTAACAACCAACAGAACAACAAACAACAGAAAGACAGAGACTAGGGGCCCGTTCTTCGTATGTCGCTAAGTCACTTAGCTGGATTTGATTGTTGGAACAACTATAAATTAAGTAGTTATTTATGCACTTGCAAGTACTTCCTCCAAAGGACAGTCATCTGAGAGGGTTTCTTCACTGTCCTGTGCAAAAGAAACTAATGGGTATTACAAAATGTTGCACTTTCTTTCCTTTTGATGTAAAGTTAGAAAAAGTCCACTTACTGCACATGCTTCAGCCACCACTTGCTTGGGAACAGGTAAAAGTGTTAGTGTATTATGTAAAACTGCACAAAAGAGGAGAACACAATGGCATTACAGTGAACTACACTAGGAAAAAATGTGATCAATAACATATTGCAAATATTTTTACATTGTTATGCAGTTTTTACCTTCACAAGTCAAAGCAATTCATCACTACTCAATATTTATCAGTTGAAATGACTGTACCAGCCATTTGGATTATAGGCATACTTAATTTAATGCAGCAACAAATTATTTACAGTGTAGCAAGATAATTTAAAACTCTTTTACCAGTAATGAAGGGGTTGCTACTGGTCCCTGGCTTTTGGTCTAAGGAAGAGCTGCCCCCAGGGATGCCCTCCAATGGGTCGGTTCACATTTAAACCAAGGGCCAGCTCTTCTGCCGGGGTATAATGTGGGGGTGCAGGACCACCACCTGTTTTTTTTTCTGCTCTGCCTTTTTCTTGGTTGCTGTTATAAACAGACAAACACATAATTTAACATTTATTTTGGTAAAAGAGACTAAACAGTTGAAGTAGAAAAGATTACCATTTTGAAGAATGTTTTTGTATTTCACTTTTACTTGTTCCCATGTTCTAGTGGGTCCTGAGGTGGCTCTGACATTAAGCAATTATGAAATTATTAAAATACAAGAATATATACTGTAATAAGTGATAGAACCATAACATGGAGCACTTACGCATTTAATTTGTCTGCAACTTTTTGCCAGCCCTCTCTCCTGGCTTTTGCACATTCTGAGGGTGTTCCCTGGCGTTTGAATTAAGTTTTCAAATTCTGTATATCCTTCTAGCAATGACTCTTGCTCTGCTGCGGAGAAAAACTGAGCGCGCTCTTTGGCCATGGTGAACAGCCAATAGCAGCGTTGCTGATCAATGTTTCTATTATCGATACATATCCCCTTTTAAACCAGCACATGAATGTGCAATTATCTCCGATAACTCAATCCAGCTGTACTAATCATAACCGGCAGGTGTGTTCGAAGAACCCAATTAGCCAGATCATGATTAGGCCGATGATATTATCTTGGATGTCTCATTTGATCTTGGATGTTTTAAGCAACGTACCAAGAACGGGCCCTAGGATGAAACAGTAGACAAGACCAAAATAATAACTAACACTGCAGTACACAGACCAGGAGCAACACTAGGACATGAACTAAGAACTAAGGCACAGTACTAAGAACTAAGATCAGAGACAAGACAGATAATAAGTAAACTTAAACATGCTAAAGAACAAAAGACTAAAACTTAGCTACAAAACACAAAACCCTAAACATTACAAGATCCAAACCCATGAAAATAGACTAAACATGAAACAACATGAACACAAACCCACATTCCTAACAGTTCCCAGCAAAAGTTTGCAGGCATTCATGTCAGTGATTTATCGCAAAATGTGGTTGATGGATTTTATTGTTGTTGTGGAGATGTGTCTGGTCTGGCATGCTGTGCGCTTGTTGCCGCTGCCAGAGGTTGTCATTTACTGCGGCGTGGTAAGGACTTCTTTTTATCCTCGTGCCTTTCAGTGTATTGTTGTGCGGGTGGCACTAACAAGCGTTCTCTCATAGATCCGGCTTTATTTCGGCCATGGATATTCCCCGTGTGGATAGATGAACACCTGGGCTGCTGGCATTGGGTGCCTCGGTAAGCTGAATGCCTCCCTGTTCCGACCCGTTTGGTGTTTATCAAGATCTGACAGTCTTCTTTGTTATAGTTGGGTGCTGTGTGGCTGCGCAGATTGCTTTCCCCCCTGCCGGGGTCTGAGGGTGGCGTGTCCTGTAAAGTGGTAAGTACCTTGTTTGCCTGTTTGCTACAGTTTATCGTGGCCCTGTTTTAATGGTGTGTTTTCACATCACAGCAGGACCGAGCTACAGCCGTGTGCATGCTGCTGTTGAGGCTGCCGGGTGCCATAGTTATCTAAGAGGTTAACACTCCCCGGCGTGTTTCTCCTCCCACTCTTGCTGCTGTGGATATCGGTCTAAAACTGTGCTTTGCTGTGTATTGACACAGTGTCTGGATATATGACTGTCCTGGATGCACAGAACTGGTTTGGAGCGATACATTTAAGTGTTTGAATATCCAGACTTTGGCTCTGTAAATATCGGTATCAACTGGATACATATTGCATGTGGGTTTTTTTTTTTTTTTCTCTAATACGCATTACATACCTTTTTAATAGAGCAGGTGTTGCTATTAATATGACAAAAGAAAATTGCATATTTTTTTATAATTACTTTATTGTCTCTGCCCCCTAACTTTTGATAAAACGATCTCTGTGCTTTAAAGGTCTTTGGCCTATCCCAAGTGGCGTTGTTGAACATTTTCAGCTTCTCAAGTGTCATAGGCCACTTGTTCTGCCACAAAAGTAAGCATTGAAGCACCTTTCCTTAGCATTTAGAGAATCTGATCAGCTCTTATCATGGCTGCCACTGAAAGTTCCCATGAAATCAAAATCGATTATTTGCTTTTATTGCATATGCTTTGCACTATATGTAATACTAGTATCTGGGCCAACAATGATAAAAGTTGTTTTGTAGGTGTTCTTGATGGTATTTTAGAGTTTGTCATTCCCTGAAAAACTATTTTAAAATGTTGATGAATCCTGCACTTGGGGCTGTGTATTAACTGCGCGTCCAATGAAAAGCCTTTTTTTAATGCATTGTGTTTCTGGGGACAGGTAGGCCTCACTGGTTACTGTACAACAACACATCTTAACTGATTTTGGTGAAACTCAGTCATATTTGATGGGGAGAAAAATATTTTCTGGTTCTCTCTCTGATGTCTTCCGGCTGCTTTGCCTCAACTTTCTGTGATTTATGGAGCTTACTGATAAACTGCTTTACTTGTTGCTAAAGTAACAGCCAATTGCTACTAATTAGTTGCTGTTATCTAGTTAGCTGTCATATTAACTTAATAGCTGACTGTGCCTGAGCTTGGATCACTGGCGAAGTGTTTAAACCTCTAACGTTACTCAAGCTCTGGAGGTTTTCAGACGAGTCTATGGCCAGGGGCGGGGGACCCAGCAGGGAGTGATGGCAAGTAGCAGCTCCAGAATGGGCGCCTGGAGCGGACAACAAAACCGCACTCAGCAGCCTCCCAGTGAACACAGCCTCAAAGACCAACAGGGAATACAGCAACGTTAGCGAGACTTGAATTGTATCTGTCTGCATCTGTAGCAAGGTAACTCTGTTAGCTGTGCAGCTATGCGTCCCATTAGCTGACTCCGATCCCGGGGTTCCTAGAACCAAACCCGACAAGAAAACCACCTCTGTACTGTATTCTCTATGGTCAACTTGGCCTCTGTCGGTCTCAAATGTGTTGTGTCCCGGCCACTGTGTTCACTTGGGAGCTTAAACCATGCAGTCCGCAGAGAGTCTGCATGACTTGGGGGTTTGTGTTTTAACAGGAAACGTGTAAATATCCTGAAGCAAATAGCACTCCACTTTACATTTCATTGGAACTTTAAATATTTCCAAGTCACTTCACTCAGTTAGGAACCTTCCTAAGTAAAAGACTTTTCGACCGCAGCCAAAAGGTTTTGCACCGGTTGTAAGTAATATTACTTTACTTATTAGGGGAGAGTAGGGTGAGTGGGGCCAGTTTTTACTTGAAGTGTCTTTAAAGTGAGGACATGACAGTAATGTGGCCAACTAAAATATGTACATATTTTAGGATGTGGTGCATTCCGGGGAAAAATCCATTTGGATCTAAAATAAGTTGAGCCACATGGGGGTTGGGGACATCAATGTCATTTGCTGTCCGCCCAAAGCTTTAGGAACCTTGACTATAGCTTAATAATTGCACAAATTTCTGGTAATTTGTTAGTAATTAATGATTCAAATATTCAAAATCGTTGAGTTAATCAGTCAGTCTCAGATCTGAGGGCGAATCCTCTGTACAGGGACCAAGGACGCTACACAGTACACACACACAAATCACTATAATCAAGGTGAAATTTATTGACTGACTAAAGGGAATACAACAGTGTGAGTAAATATGGGAATATTAGAGGAATAACAGTCAAACCAGAATGTAATGAACAGAATATGCAGTAAGACCAAAATCAGGATAATGGGCTCAATGGAATTTCAGTTTGGTGTTGTGGAGGGAGAATAATTTTAAGGGAACGAATGATCGTAAGTTATGTTGCAAATTGAGTTTAAATAAACTAGGGGATTAGGACCAACTATAGGGCACCAACCAGTCACAGAATGTAGTTTAAGCATTACTTTTGTCGTTTTCCCCCTCTGGCCAAGGCTCGCTGTCATCTGGCTCGTTCTTTGGTCAGACCCCCGGGTTCTTAGCACGCTACCTGGCTCCTTGAGCAAATTTTAACCGACTGATTGTCAGGAGTCCCTGACTGACTGGAGGTTGTGGGAAAGACGCTTGCAGTAACGGGCGGTCCGCCCTGGTTTGGCGCTCTGAGTTCGGGTTGGTGTCGCTACAGCTCAGTGGAACACACTCCAACTCTATCATTGGAGCAGCGGCTTAGTTCAACCCGAGATGAGGATTGACAGAACTTTCTGGGTTAAAAGTTGTGTAAAATGGTCGGATAACTTAAAACAACAAAATCAAATAAAACACATACATTCGCCGCAGGTTCGCGAGGTCCAGGTAATATAGGCTAGCAGTGGCGTGGGGTGGGGTAAATTTTTGGGGAAGCCAAGTGAAAGGGGATGTCCTTTTTGGAGGGCAATTATCTAATGCATTGTGCTATTACAGTGCAGGGTATAATTTGTTATCAATACACACGCTGAAAGTTGCCTTTACCGAGACTCTCTCTCTCTCTCTCTCTCACCCACCCCAAATAGCATACACAGCCCGCTGCTTATGGTGCAGGTTAAGAATAAAAGGAGCATTCACAAGCTCAATCAGAAGATGATTGAAGACATTTGCATAATAGCAGTGGTGCATGTATCAAATAGGCCTACATATTTCTTAATGCTTGGCCAAATGTTCATACAACACAACATCACTGAAGACTAACAACCGAACACCAGACGGACAGAGTATAGACAATTATTCAGGTAGCCTAGCCTGGCCCAGTGCCCTGTGGCAGGTGCTGTCTCTGGTGCTCATTATCTACAGTATGCGTACACAACCGCAGTAAAAACAATATGGTTACTTCAACTGACTATTCATTCAGCAGCTAAATCCAGGCAAGCAAAGCAAAACAAACATAACCACACCAAAAATCGCACAAATGGCTGCAGTTCAGTTAAGTTCAGAGAGAGAAGGAGGTGACATTTCACTCACCCTATCTAAAAAGGAAGGCCATTCTCCTGTCTGTCATGGTGGCAAAGTGGTCAATAACCAAGTTATAGAATTTCCCACTGGCTTTTCATCCTCCGCAACAACAGTCAGTCGAAGTTTGGCACTACTATCTAGCCACACTGTACGGATATAAGTTTCCTCAGTGTCCAAAACCCCTTTTTTCTCTCCACGCACAGCTCCAGTTTTGACGTAGGTCTTCCGTCAGATTTAATCTAAAGTTGCAGCTGTAGTGATAGTTTAGTAAAACTACTTATTATAACTAAAAACTCAAAATCTCCATCCTCCATAACCGCACCAGCTAAAGTTCCTAACAGCTCCCGTTATTTCATCTGAATGACGTTGATCGCGTGCTGTGATTTGATTGGCATGAAGCCAGACAGCGGCTCATCCTGACTAATCACAGTTGGGCATTCTGTGGGGAAATAATCAGGTGAGCCAGGGCTGCATGGTACTTTTGATGTTGATGGTAATTTGTGGTTGGAAAGGGGTTTTCATGCCCTTTTGCTGTCCTGGAGAGTGTCTTCAGTGACACCTTAACGGTTGGTTAACGGACTGGTTTGGATAGTTCCTGGATAACAATCCTTCAGTGATGCATGTCTGATTGAGTCTATGCAGGTCCTTACCAAAGGGATGTCTCTAGTTTGTATATCAAAGGCGAAGGACACCCCCCCCCCCCCTTTGGCAGAATCTGATCTTACCTCCTCCTTGAGGTGAGAGGCTGGTTGATCCACTACAATTGCAGTAAACTAGCTGGCTCAACTTCCCCCAGGTCTTTTGGCTCATATTACCCCATCCCTGCCATTTTAACAAAACTGTGTCATCCAGCAGTTTAAGGGTAATGTCATGCTAACAATATAGCCTCATATTGTAACTTCCTAAAGCACTGACACATTTCTCAAACCTATCTGTAATTGTTTAGACACAAGAATCAGGACTCCTTGAACATAAAAAAACCACTTTGAATGGCAAAAAACAGTTTTTTGAACTTAAATGTGCTTATCACTTATTCCATGGGCCTCTCTCCATCACAGGGTGAGTAAAACAGATGACTCAAAAATGTGTGGTCACATAAACAATTTTGTCTATGGTTGCCGAGAAGCCAGGGGTGGCTCAACTTCTCCACAGGCTCAAATAACCCCTCTCTCCCCTACTGGGTGATGAAAGTAATTAGTCACGTTACTCGTTGCTTTACTATATATTACTTTCACAACCTCCTCAAACAAAGCAATCTCTCCTGAACTCCCGACTTTTTAACTAATATCATATTCATAACATCAGCAAGGATTAACTTAATGCCACCAGATGAAATAAAAAATAAAGCAAGAGTAAATCCTAACTTTTGAACTACTGTTTTTCTGCACATGTATTTATAAGAGCAGTATTCAGTGTTTCCAGCCCAAGCATCACTGGCAGATGCGACCAGAGTTTCTTTCTGAGTTTCACGTTGCTGTGCTGCTTCTGCAGATGCATCAATAAAATAGCGGTTGAAAACCTTTTGCTGGTCGCACAAAGTTCACAACGGACGACAATTTTCTTTGCATGTTAGACTGTGAGACCATAATCGCAGTAGCCTACTTACAGCCAACTTAGCTTCTTGGCTAACAGCTGACTTGAACAACATAAGGTCACGTCAAGGATGGTGCGTTCAGTAACAAAGTAACGCAAGTTTTGTCGGAGCTGACCTCAGCCCTGCAAGCCCGCTGCACAATGTTTCGAGGAAACGTGTCACTCAGTCTGGAAACCGTAGCAAACCAGTGCAAAACCTTTGGAGCTTGAACTTTCCCCTGGTTCACCAGCATGGGAATGTCACCAGAGACACCAGTTTTATTTCGTATAGGCTTCGCCATCTAAGGCCATCGCTGTTGGTTTACATCTGCGTGCGCCTGTGTAGCACTGATAAATTTTGTCTACACCCACCCACAGCGTGGGCCTCTCCTACGTCCGCACCTTGTATTTATACAATGGTGAGACCCAGCCATCGGCTCCCATTTTTCCTCAGCACTGAGCTGTCTAAAGAGCAGAAGATCTGTCTAAAGAGCATAAGATTTCCAGCAGGGAAAAAAGTAGAACGATGTCTTCCATCAAGCTGGCCAGAACAGGGTGAGACGCCGCTACAACCGCACGGATGTGCGGTGTCTGCCACATGGGCTACATCGTGCTGGGTGATCTCCAGAACACCTGCCCTGTACAGATACTCTTCACTGACACTATCCTTCTGTGCATCCAGGGGTAACCATTTGTTCACAGAAGGCAGGCTGTGCCATATGAGCCCACGAAAGCGGACATTACGGACGGGGTACACACTATTGCCACTCCCCAGCGAGACCACCGCGGCCCCAAGAAGGACCGCCAGCACCACGGTTGGCCTGAGACTGCTGCAGACGCAGCTCCCTACACCGTCCCCCGGGCCTCCTGCCCCGCCGGCTCAGCTCGGGCTCCCAAGGTGCCAGGGGTGGCCTACTCATGTTCTAACTCCCCTGTGCAGCCACGCCGTTCGGGGAAGCGCCAGTGACATTTAGGGGGGAATTGTGTGTTCACTGTTCATGTTCTGCCTGCACCTGCTCTATTGAGACGAATGTGTGCCCAATCGGGGGCCGTGCCTCACCTCGCGTTCAGATTAACACGCATGCTTGCCACGCAGGGAAGCGCTCCTTCCTGCCTGGTGACGCGTGAGAGTGCCCACGATCCTTCTTCCCCCTGCTGGGAGTGGGACCCTCCTGACCGGCGGCTCATGGAGACCGCTGTCTGCCAGGCCCCCCCCCCCATTGCTGGTGTCCCGGCCCATTAGGGGCGGGCCCCCATGGGCCGGGGATGGCATCACTTCATGGCCACCAGGGCACCTCATCAGCAGGTCCGACCACTTTCAGAGTGATACTCTGTGGTGGCTCCTTTCCTGTTCTATGGGCAGGTGGATGAACAGCCTGGTCACAGTCTGCAGTTCGCTTCCCCCCAATAGGAAAAAGTTCTCTCCTCCCCAGCTCAGATTGCTGCCCTCTAGGTGGAGATCCAGGAGCTCCTAGAGAAGCAGGCTATCTTGGAGTGTGTACGCCAGGGAGACTAGCTGACCTCCACGTATTTTCACGTTCCTGTCATCCCAGAACACAGGAAGTTCCTGCGCTTCTCTTTCCGGGGCGTCCAGTACCAGTAAAACCGCCTGCCATTCGTTACTCTCTGGCCCCACGCACCTTCTCCAAGTGCATCGAGATGGCCTTGGAGCCACTGCGACGGACGGGCATCAGAGTCCTGTTTTACCTGGACGACCTGCTGCTGCTGGCACGGTCCCAGGACGAGGCGTTGGTGCAGACGGCCAAGCTTGTTGCACACCTGTCTTGCCTGGGGTTTCACGGTGAACTGGGAAAAGTGCTCCCTTTTCCCTCCCAGACACTCACCTATTCCTCTCCTTCCTGGATGGCTCTCCCAGGAATGTGTGGACTCCATGTTGCTCCGCCAAGGGTGGTGAGGGCGCTTTTGGTCGTGAGGCTCCTGGACCTCGTGTCAGCAGCTCACGTGGTGGTCCCCCCAGACCACCCGCTCATATATCTTGGCATTGAAGATATCTTGAAGAAAACTGTTTAAGAATTTAATCTGAGTCCTTATGTCCCCACCACTTCAAACACAAAGTGACGCCGTTATTTGGATGATGCTCGCTCATGAGTTTAAGTGTACAAGCACATGCCTGGTTGCAATCTTCAAACCGCACTGCTAGTAGCCGCTGAAAACTACATTCAATACAATTCAATTTTATTTATATAGCGCCAAATCACAACAACAGTTATCTCACAGCGCTTTTCATAAAAGAGCAGGTCTAGACCGTACTCTATGATGCTATTTACAGAAGCCCAACAATTCCCACCAAGAGCAAGCACTAGGCGACAGAGGCAAGGAAAAACTTCCTTTTAAGAGGCAGAAACCTCGAGCAGAACCATGGCTCAGGGTGGGCGGCCATCTGCCTCGACCGGTTGGGGGTGAGAGAGAGAGA